>NC_069114.1:48358084-48658084 GCF_025612915.1 Magallana angulata
ACAAGAAAAAAAAACCCATACAAAGCCCAAAAATAAAGATTGGTTAAAGAAATAAAGATTGGTTGATAAAAAACGCATAGAGATAATAAACACATTTGTAGAAATAATAAATGAAAATTATTAATGAATATAAATGAATGAAAAAAAACCCCAGATACTTGTAGATAAACGTATAATAAATAAATTAATAGATAATAAATAGATAAATGAATGAATATATAAAATAAATAAAAAACAGTATAAAAGGTCATTTATTTTCAATTTTGTATATTTATTCAACTTACTGAATTTAATTTTAGGTGAATAATTCAACTATTTGTTTTGTCGTCATTTATTTTTTATTGTTTAAAATATTATTATGTGTTTAAAATATTTAAACGTAGCGTAATCTATACTCAATAAATAAAACCAAACCAGTCATCCCTTTTCATTATATTCAAGAAGGATTAACATGTAATGTGCCATTTGAAACAAACGAGTAAAAATTGAATCATCGCATAAATCTTAAACCGTGACCTTAAACATAAAATGTTGAGCTAGTTAAAAATATCACTATCTTTATGTGGTAGTATAAAGCTTTTTCAAATTATTGTTTTAAAAATTTGGGTAATCTTTAACAAATTCGTAAAGAGTTGTAATACATTTTCAATTTCATCTAATATTAAACTTAGGAAAAAAATGTTCAATGTTGTTGCATTCAGTCTTTCATTTGCCGTTTTATGACTGGCCAATGTGCGCATTATCAGCATACACTGATGTCCAGTAAGTAATTTACTTAGAAGGAAGTGGTAAGTTTCTTGAAGCATGTGTGTCAATCTATTAATAATCAAATTAATAAATTACCAGCTCCACTCATTCTATGATTTATTATTTCTAGGTATGTCCTAGTTTTTTGTAACAGTTAGAAGAATGCACTAGTTTTCTTTTCCCTTATGGCTCCGTTCAGTTCAATGTGTCTAAATCTAGTTAATAGATTATGTAGATTTTTAAACACATATTGTAACCTCTTGTATATTGTCAATAAATCATGCATTTGGTGTAAATCACCTCGCAGTTTATTGAATATCAATTAATAAAGAAAATTTATGCATTCAATGCGTGATTTTAAAACCTGACTGACTTTCTCATTAGTAAAAACAAGACGACCAGAAATATTTCATATATAATTATATATTTATATGTCCATGATTTCTCATTTACAATCAAATAAAAATTCAGGAACATGATTAGCTGGACTGGCAGAACCACGTGCCGGAACCAGAATTCTCACTTCCGCTAGTGAAAATCTACGTCTCTCACGCTATTGTAGCAACATTGACTCGTGTCATTCTGTGGGGTTGGGGTTCAGAGCAAGAAAATAGCGCGATACAATTTACAGTGTATTGCATACATATCTGTATTAAGACAAAGCGGCATGCAGTTTCTAGATTCCAAATAAGACTTGCAATAGCTATAAAGATCTGATGAAAACTTCGTAAGTCTGCAGCGAGGGTGAGGCGTGTCGGCTACACTCGTTTGACACATGCACTGGACATATCACTAATCTAGTCACAGGCCGTCGACATCCAAGGAAGAACTCGTTCTCCATGGAAGCTCTTTCCACGGACCACTCAGGGGTTCAGAGTCTATATCAGTCCTAAGGAGGCTGCCTTCCGTAACATTAACAGAAAAGCAAATTGATACGAGACTGGGAGAAGATGGCACATTTTGGGATATGTAAATAAATCAAACTGAACCTTTTACGGACGAAACCAGTTAAGAGCACAGCTTATGCCGTCACATCAGGGTGAATGTATCTCCATGTCAATATCCGAACAATCGTCCTTTTCCGAAGCATTTTCTGCCTCACTTTCGGAAGTCCTCTGCACTTTTGGAGGTGAGGGCTCACAATCGTCTTCATCGGCCGACCGCGACACATCGGGATCGGGATCCGTAGTGAATGACCTTTCGGACTCATCACCGTCCTTTATGGAAGAAGTTTTCAGAATTTGTGTTGCAGTAACGTCATTTTTCAATTCCTCTAGATCGCGTTTCAACTTGGCCCTGCGATTTTGAAACCATGTGATCACTTGAGCATTTGATAGTCCGAGATTTTGCGCGATTTCATCCCTGTCGGCCGGCGTGAGGTACTTCTGATACAAGAAACGTTTCTCCAGCTCATAGATCTGTTGGTTGGTGAACGCTGTTCGGGATTTTCGACGTTTTTTCGGCGGTTGGTGTTTTCCAAATAAGGCTGCTTGTTCTCTTCGTTTTGCTTCTGCAAAAGAAATAAAGAAATAATAAAATTTTACGTTAATCTTAAAATCGTCCATTTTTGCGTGAAATTCAATTTTTTGTCAGCCATTTAATGTCAAATGTCTCACAATGATACAGCGTGATGTATGAATTATTATCAATGAGGATTTACGGAACGTTTCAAAAGGGATAATTTGATATAAGAATGATTATAATTATTTATAACGTAACCAAATACACATCATATATAGTAAACCAAGATTGTCTTCGTCTGGATCAACGCGTCATAAAATTTCATACTTCTTCCCAGGTTTAATGGGGCTCTAATGTACTCGATTTCACTCTGAGGGAACGAGTGTTCCCTACCTGTCCATCTGATAAGACAGCTTTTGCTCGTATGACTAAAAACAAGATTGGAACTCCATTCAAGGGAAGAGGAAGGACATTTTAATTAGTTCATAAATCAGAAGGTGTTGAAGTATTTTATTTGAATATAAAATTGGGAACAAAACCTTCAAAAATCTGGGACATTTGGGCATTGTTTGGGAAGATAATTGCAACTTGGGATATCAAAGGTTTAGAGTCCTAAGTGATGATATCAACAGATGTGTGAGGTCTTTAAAAAGTATCTCTGATATAAAGAATAGTCGTGATTTTTTTTTCTCCTAAGTTATGATAAAATCTACGTCATTTGACGACGAAAATGAGATTTGCGCACTACAAAAATTGTTGTACTATTAGTATTTTTTATATTAAATTATGAACAGCATCGGAAATAAACATGTCAACTTGTTGAGATTCCAGTGAAAATAAGCATGTGCGTTCATATTGTTTTGTCACCATTAATTAAAAAAAGTTTATTACTGTATTCAAATTGAATAAAATTTCTTTGTTCTGGTCATATTACTCTACAAAAACTGCCGAAGCGTTAGGAATATATTTCAATTTTAATGATAGCAAGGTTGCGAGAATGCCCTAAGCCGCACATGCTTTGCATATAGAATTGAAAATTAACGCACTCTGCCGATAATCTGTCAAGCTTCTACTTAGCCACTGCTAGAGCTTCGATTTTTATTCCCTCACCGGCACAACAATGCAATATGCCTTTGGTTGACACTATCGTATGCACAACAAACATACGCAACCTAACCGTGGATTTAAGGCGGCCATTATTATGCAAAAGATCGCTACCGGGCCAAAGGTCTCTCCGTGCCAGTGGCGAGATTTTAACGAGAACGCGATCTGCTTTCAAAAGATCACAATTCCTGACATTAGAACGCCGGTTTGATGTCACTATTTATCAAAGCTCGCTCTCCAGTGAATTTTAAAGCCAATAAACACAAGAAAGCTTCTCCAGAAGGGCCCGCTTTCTGTTACCTGGTGCATTCTAATTAGCCATTGTTCTAGCTCTTCTATTTGTCAACCGTTCACAAATCGCGCCCGATAAGGTATTTCGTTTAGTTTATATATATTTCCAGTAGTTTCAGCTTCATTCAGGCAACCCTGACCACGAGAAGCGCTGATGCTGTGCTAAGTAAATTGAAATGGTACATAAAATGTAAACAGAACAAACAGGTGAAAATAACGACAAATCTGCGTGTAAGCGGTGAATGTTTATAATATATTGCTGTGGAAGCCGTATGTTTTACATACTGTTTGAATCCTGCAATAAATTATAGAACGATGTCTCTAATCAACTGTCGGGAATCTTGATTGAGAATGTCATTTCTGTCATTGTGTGCATGCTAAACGGTTTCGTACTTCAGTGAGAAAGGCCGTTTTAAATGCAAACCGCATGTCATTTTCATGTAAATGGTGAGGAGTTCCGAGTGCCAAGGGTCAGACTAAATCCCGCTAGGGATAGATTTTCCTCTTGTGATTGTCATACTAACGACATGTAAATATAACGAGAGATGGTTTTCTAATAATGGAGAGGGCTTTTCAAGTCACGCCGGCCCATTAATTGTAATTAAGTAGTCCTTAAATTATTTCGTAATATTAACAAGTCCTTTTTTGATTCATGGGATATGTCAAATAACAAGACATACGGTGCTCGACTTCAGAAGCATAGAAACTAGATATGATAGTTGCTCAAGTGATTTAAAAAACAAAATTTATGTCTAAAACGAAATGAACACTCTTATTAATCGCCCAACACATGTGAAGTTTAATAAATTATATTATTTTCTTAATCAAATGTCAAATTTATCAATGAGTCATTAGCAAAATAATAATAGTAACGATTGCAAGTATTCTGCACAGTCCTTGTTATGTACAATTCATAATGAAAAAATTAAAATGTCTGCATATATTTATTGTGGACACCTACTTTAATTTTATTTTTTCTTTAGCTGGGAAATAATTCCACTGATTTAAAAAACCTACACTTGATTTGTTAAAAATAATTTTATTTATATTTAATTATTAATTCATTTATTTAGTTTTATTAATGTGTGTATTTTTTTTGTATTCTACAAAAGCATTATTACAGGAATTTGCGGTAATGAATTGATAATCAGATAAACATTCGAGAGAAAAAACTGACTAATTGACACATCAAAGTCCCCGGTTTTCTACAACTAAATGTTACACCACCAGTACGAGTCATTTCTCCAATCTGCAGTGATGGACGCTGACTTATCGTATGCTGATGTACGCCCATCAATCTGTGTGCAATCGGATAGGAATTGAAAACTCACTTAATTAAGGTGATTAATTAACGAAGATTGGTGGAAATCTAATGAAGGATTTAATACTTGACGAATTGTTCGATTAACTTCGGAAATATTCGTCATTCGAAACTCATCCAGAGAGAATTTATCAAAGAAAAATAGAAAAGATTGCAGTTTAAAAAGGAATAGAATTGTAAAATAATTAAAAAATAAAAGAAGAAAATCTTTAAACTATACTTTAATTTATTTTTGCTTTGCATTTTATCTCTTGTATTTGAAAATAAATAATTCAGAAAATGACAAATATTAGTGTTGGTTGTAGGAATTGAATAAATACCTATTTACAGGAAACCTTCGCTGCCTATTTACAGGAAGCCTTCGCTACTCATTAAACAATGAAGTCTTAATGTGCAAAAAAGCCGCATTTACCTACGGAGAGCGCGATTTTTTCTACCGCTGACCGCGGCTTTGTGGGGGGAGGGTCGAGCGCCTGACCGCTGTGTTACTGTCAGTAACTGGCCGGTGTAAATATTTGTGATAGTTTACCGGTTAGGCTGGCTTGATTGACGGGAAGCTCGTTTGTTACGATGATTAGACCAGATCGGCTGCCAATAAGAATCGTTCTCGTAATTTATCACCATCGCCCAGTAATGACCTAAACATATAGAAATGTTTAAACCAAAATACTGTCACTTTGTATGCCGTTTAAATACGATGTAATCGGTCCATGATAGATCAGAAGATCGGCAATTTTACCAGCAACATAGGTTTATCTATTTTATTACATAAAAATCTTTTTGTGTGTTATCAAATGTTGATGCAATTTTATAAATTTTTACTTCATGATTTTTCTCCCCCTCAAAGCATTTACTTGTAGTTTTCTACAAAGTCTGTGGATCTTCAAAGCATGCCTATTATTTTATTTGTTGTGTACAGAGCGGTTTCCTTTGATCTTGAAAAGCAACAAGATTTATTGTTTAATTTCCTATTTAAAATTCATATTTCTTGTTAAGGTTGTTAAATAACTCAGTGAACAGACATTTTATTTTGATAAATGTTGACAACTGAAGAAGCGGCTAAACTGAAATGCCGGATTAAAACTTCACTATGTTGTCTTGCAATTTTTAAGTTTGCCGTATAATATCTTATTTGTTCTATTGCACAAAAACTATAACAAAAAAAGAATTATTTGGATTAAATTTTCAAGAATCATTCAGATTTAAAAATATCATTACAAAATAGACAGTTAAAAAGGGCAAATAACAAAAATAGACAATATTGTCGATTGTCTAATTTAATTTGAAAAAAAAATGAAAAAAGAAATTACAGACGAAAAACAAATAAAAGCCGCAGGAAGCATTAGACGATGAAAAGTGAGATATCCGAGTGATGTCATGTTTTACGATTTTTACACGGGTTCAACAGATCAGGTAGTTAGCTTGGTGTCAGAAGTCGCGCCGGCCTCACCGATAAGCAGTCATCCTGATGTCGGCCAGGGGCTTATACAAACAGGGGTCCACAGGCCAAAAATATGAAATAATCTTCATTACCATCATATCTGTGTCATCTTTTTGAAAATTATTTTTTTTAAAAATGTATGTGCAATCTTGAGAGAGAGAGAGAGAGAGAGAGAGAGAGAGAGAGAGAGAGAGAGAAAGAGAGAGAGAGATTTTAAATAATTACTATTCTCCGAGGAATTACTATTCCCTAGATAGACATTTTACTATCGAAACCCCTCAGTAATGAACCAAATCACAAAGGTCGGTTCTGACCCAACAAGTCTCGATCTTTAATAGGTCTGTCATTCAAACCCCCCAAAATCCTCTCTGTCTTGCCCATCACAGTGGTATGTAAACCATTTCCTTCAAGAATCTTCTGACATTGATCATACAAGCGGTAATTAATGTTCAACCTTAATGAAGCTATCAAGGGGCGAGAACTGCAAATCAAACAAATACTGTTCGGCCCCAGTAGAGAAACCTATAGATTTTCGAACTGCAACGGGTGAAGTGTTTTCTAGATAGCAACGGCATTGGCTAATTAATGTCAGTAATAGATGCCTACACGATCAACAGAATCAGATAAAAGTTCGCAATGTGCAGACATCCTGATTAAGACACTGTTAAATACGATGGCAAATGAAGTCTAGTTAGTTAGTTGTCACACGGACTGATATATACAGGAATAAGCCTCTATCCGTCGGCCTCGTTAAAAATAAATTACATTTCTGTTCGATTTAAAGTTAAATTTCCTTGTCTACTTTACATTTTATCTGTGTGATTTAGGCTTGAAAGTTTCTGGTCCCCATAGAATGCTTGAGCGGGTGGATCTACCGCGACCTGATCACACAAGTAGCAATGTTGGGAGTAAAATCGTAAATCTTCGATTAAAATCCAGAATGAATAAGGTAAACACCGAGATTCATTGATAAAAAAGCGTCATAATATAAAATATCCAATATCCCAAACTCAAATTACCCTCGTTCTCAACTTATTTTACCCTCAACAGGCTGCGATAAAATCAACGTTTAAGAATTTATAAAGAAGCATTCATTTTGGCTAACCATCTCTCATAGCAAACTGTGCGATTGCGACTGATCTACGACTGATCTACGATTGGCCGAAGTCATTTTCCTTTATGGATTTCAGTCAATTATAGGTTTGCTCGATTTTCCCTAAGTAATGTATGTATGATAATAGAGAAGGCTGGTTTCGTTTGGACGAAGTTTAATGCGATCAGGTGTCCGTTTGAGAGGTTAATTACGTGCGGAAAATGAAAAGAAGCAGAAAAAATCGTACAACTTGTATCGTCTTCAAAGGGAGCAGGGTGTGTAATTTTACGGATGTGCATTAATGGTTTTAACACGGAGGCACTAGACGGAAAAACCTATGTTGCAGTATTTTAACTAGCCTGAACCATCAATCGCTCGCCGAAGTTTGGAGCAGGAAAGAAACTCTTTGATTGGTTTGCAATTGGCGTAACACTTTCTTTCGCGTGCAAACATTATTTTGATTTTTTAAGCGTTTTGTCCGAAATACAATACAAAAGTGAAATATGTAGTCTTCACAACTTTCTGTCATGCCAGTAATCAAAGGATAAAAGTCATCTTCGCCATTTCAATTTACTGCACACAATACAAAACTTCCTCGAAATCAAAGACTAAGCTTTAGCCCAAGAAATCTGTAAGCAGACCTCGCGAAGGCATAAAACAGTTTCCCGTACTAAATATATAGCATTCGGTCATAAAACCGGGTATATGTTTCGTTAATTGGGCTATTTATTTGTCGTAAAAAGACAGAGTGTTGGTATATTAAATGTATAAAGTGTCGCTGTGACAGCAATATGAATATTATTACCCCAACTTGGAGCGGGTAGTTCTTTGTGTTTCGTGACGTCATAAAGCGGCTTGAAGACCCAGATGAAATGATGACTAGGGGTTGCCGACATTTACGGGAGCAGCAATCATAGTTTTATGATCTTCTTCCTTTCAATTTTGAGCTCTAAAATGTATATCTATGATCACAAAAATTTTATGTATGTTTGATAACGAGAAGAGTGTAGAGTCTGCGGCCGGGGTTTTTCTGATATAATGTCGTTTGTCGAACATAAAAACTTGTCTGCGAAACCAACACTAAAACGTTTTATTTCAAAATAAAAACTCAGAAGAAAAACAACCCAGCTCAAGAGCTATACAGAAAGCAGTTTGGCTACATTGTAGAGCAATAAAATTGTTAATTGGTCGTTATACATTGTGTGGAAAATAATGAAATATGCAGTGTGACAGACTAAATTGAAAGAAGAAGCAGCATTTGGTTAAAATTACAAATATCCGCCACTGAGGGATAGATAATTGACTCGTTTTTATATAAAATGACCATAAAAGTCACCCGAATGAACAACCCAAACAAAACATGGCGAGGCAATCTGAAATATTATTTACGCAATATTTATTGTGTAATGATCTTTAACGAAGAAACACAATGGCGTTCTGAATAGATTTCAATAAAAATGTCAACAGACACAAACAAGATTAAACTGTAAGTCTCTGGACTGTAGTTTTGTTTAGATTGGAGGAAAGGTTCTGCGGGAGTTTCTGAATTGCATACTTTATGTTGTGGTAATTCGCTAAAACAGCCATGTGCATCATAAACAGTTATCGGATGAGTGGTGTTAACAATAGCGATGTTGATGATGATGACGATGGTAGAAGTCATGATGATGATGATGATGAAGAAAACGCCCGAAACGGGACGACATTAGAAGAAAGCAAAAACAAAAGGACCAAGATTTGCTAGAAAACCAATTAGAACCACACAAAAGGATCAGTCCAATGACAGACAACATCAGAATCAGTATTGTTTCAATATTCAGTTTTCTTTTCTTCTTATTTATTTATTTATTTTGTTTTGGGGGGGGGGGTATTATTCATTTAAAAATTTGAACTCTTTTAACATTTTTGTAATGAGCATAAATCTTCGTGTTATAACCAAATCATTAAATGGAATATTGAGTAATAAATTTACTAGTCTCAATAATGTGTAGGTTTTTATGATGGGGTTCATTCATGAATCACATGCTTAACGTATCGACGACGGGCCGTTATTAATTTTAAAAACCGACCTGTCATTTTTCACGTGTGAGTTTTATAAAAAGCTGTGTTCTGATAATTAATTTTCTACAATCTCATTATCTTATATAAATATTTATTATTCTTTAACCCTTGTCAACTGCTGCAAAAATCCCCTTTGATTGATTTTAATGTGACAGGGCTCATTATTCATAAATTAAAATAATATCAACACGTGAAACGCATGGCAAACTTTTTTCAATTACTAGCAAACAACATTATGTCTGTGTTTATTTTACATTGTAATGCTTCTTCATGCAGCAAAATGCAGTTGCAAATGCATTTATGTTTAAAAATAGATATATTGAGAGTAGCTATATAGATATTAATGCACGGAACCATTTAGCCCGACAGGGGTCAAAATGGGGTCATTTTCTGAAAAATTAATTTTCATAAGATAATACAGATGGGCCCGCTAGGCAGTATAAACATGCATTTTCACTTTTGATGTGAGAGTCTAAAACGTAAATTAGGCATTCAAGTCGTTTTATTGGATTTTTTGTCCATTCTTCACTAATAGCATCTAAAAGTACACCTACGCCTCTAAAAAAAATTCACATTAAAAATTCTGACCCCAAAAATATTTTGGACCAGAATAAAGATGCTGGTTAGTATTTTGTGTAATTTCTCTGCATTGCATCCCAGCCGATCCTTCTAATTAACTTTCCTATAATCTTGGAAGGGAAAACCAGAGACAAAGGAATCGAGGATTTCCCCCTAAATCCCTGAACACGGTAGAGACTAATTAGCGATGGAGATCTGTTACGTTGGGGGCCCCCATTAAAGACAGAGGTGCTCAATTTTTAATTTTTCATCATCAGATACACCTTGAGAGCCACTGGACGGGTCAACAAACCCTGTGATCGGGATCAGCCCGCGGTTTTTGATGCGGTTTAATCCGATTTCTTCATCTTTTTCCTATTTTAAATAATTAATCAACACCATTTGCAGGCAGATTTCTCAATCTGATTTTGCGACCTGATCTAACAGTTATATTTGCTGATTTTTAGCACGTTGATTTCTAAAAAATTTCATTCATCCCGCAACTCGTGATTAGAATTTTCAAAGCAGTCATTTATTCTTTTAAATTTTAAACACAAATGTACTATAATAGTTTCCAAAACTGTAGAAAAATATACAACTCGGCAATAACTTCTATCTTAAGTCTTATTTAATCATCTATAAAGATGTGCAAAATTTTACTAGATATGTACTAAGAAAAAATGCGTAATCTAAGGTATAAAGGTTAAACTTTCAAATTTGATAATATATCTTATTATGCATGTAAAAATTATTGTAAAAATGTAAACTTTGAAATAATGTGTATGCCCGAGAGCTAAAAGTACAGTACTAACTGGGTATACTAATTATTGGAGGAGGTGTTGATTTATTTAATGTACCAAACAATAACTTCATCAAACTAGTAATTCAAAAACATATTTAAAAATGTAGAAAATGCGGGAAAAAATATAAATTGAAATAACTAGCAAATGTATGATTAATTGCGAAGAAGCTGTGTAAGGTGAATAAAGATTGCGTTATTTTTTAAAAAAAATATTTGATCAAATTTTACGAAGCATTTCTGTTGATTATGCAAACATATTTTACATCCGTAATTATGATTTAACATCCTGAAAATTATTATCAATATTTTGGAGAACATTATAGAAATGAATAAGTAGTCTAAATACAATTTTGTTAAGCACATAATCCACTATGTATGATTAATATATCTACAGCTTTTTAATTTTGGCTAGTTGACCTAAATTTGTATTAAAGCATGTCTCATCGTGGTTTAATCAGGAATATTTAGCAAATATTTACATTTTTTTCATTAAAAAGATAACAATTCTAGAGTAATGTAAAAGTCACAGCTCCTGTTAAAATCGAGTGTTTTGGGTCATCATTAGCATTGATTCCGAGGGAATGTGGGGGACATGTTCGTTATAAAGAAGACGTCGGACATCGGACGGCGGCCGATAACTTAAGTGACAGGGGTGGTAATATTGGTAATGGGTCTTCTCGCCTCGGACCCAATCTCATTTGTAATGAGACAAGCTGAAGCTAGACCACTTTTACGCCTAATTGCGCTTTTTTTCTGATGTGAGCTGACCAATGCCCAGCTGGGAGCCACAAGTTTGTTCTCGCCGGAATCCTATCAAACATCATGTTACAAGAATTCTTCTCAAAGGAGAACAGTTTCAGACCCGGACACATTCTTTGTAGAACGTCTTTTTCACTTTCATAAATCATTTTCTCGCCAATTTAGCCTTCTTTGATACGGTTGTAAAGATGGGATAAATTGATTATGTAGGACATGACTTTAAACGAACTGCCCCCTGGCTTTTAAAGAAAAGCAATTGATACATGCGAGAACCCGTGTCTGTTACGTAATGACATATTAACAACACCTTTGCATCAAATAGTTTGAATATTTTGCCGATGAAAAATTTAAATTTATGACTTTGGAAAATTAATTTTTACGCCATAAAATTTTTATTTTAAATCCATCCTTCAAAAGAAAAAAACCGACTAAAACTCGGGCAATAAATGTTGTTTCTTTTAATCCCGATAATCTTTCGAAACGTTCTTCTGATATTAAGATATCTTAATCCTTTCTTTGATGACTTAATGTCATAAAAATTAAACGTTTGTACGTCAATCTAATTAGAAAAACAATGAATTAAAATGATTACGAATTTTTTCTTATTTTTTGTTAATATTAAAAATTAAATACCACACATTGTACTTTTAGAGGGAAATATTAATACTAAAATAGGTCTACAATCGTCAAAGAATATTTTTCATCATTTGGAAAACTTATTTTGTTTTTAATATAGAATCGTGGTTGACGCAACATGTTAATTCAAAGAAGACAGTACAAAATAATTAAACAAAACGAGTATAAAGACCTATTTAGTGAGTGTAATTTTACACATAAAACGCGTTAGAAGATATCTCATGGAACATAAAATCAAATAATAAAGGGTTTTGACGAGATTTAATGAATTTGCTTTGTAATCAATAATTTCAAAACTATTAATTTCATAATTTTTTCCTGATACTGAAACTCTAGATATTTTCCTTTGATTTTGTTATAGAAAGGGAAATGACTAAGATGGAAGTTATAATAATTATTTTAAGCATTTATCATTTCTTAGAAGTTGTTGTTACAGTGCTTGTTTCTTGTTTTTCGTGATTTTTCAAACATTTAAAAATAAAAACAATATCAGAAATAAATATTGATCCAAAACGAGGAAAACTACTGATAAAACCCCGGTCAAAGCAAACTGGACCCTACCTGCAGTCTCCGCTGTTTCTAGACCTTCGAAGGTTTTGTTGGCCATCTTCATGAGAGCGTCTAGGGGCGAATCGTTCTGGAGGAGGGGCAGGGAGGGCTCGTCGTCCTCAACATTGATCTCCTCCTCGTCTGAGGAGCACTCACTGTCCCTCCCAGGACTGTGTCTCGAGTCCCAGGGCCTCACAATGCTCCTCACGTTGTTGTTGTTGTTGAGATTTCTTTGAGCCTGGTGTCTCCGGTTTGCATTGTTATTATTTCCTCCGAGAATGTCGGAAATACTGAAAGAGGTGAATGGTTTATTTGGGTTCCTCGGGGGTCCCACCTGCACCATGGCCAGCTTCCGCAGTGCTTCGTACTGGTCCCGGATGCTTTCCGCTGAATCCACGCGAGGAGGTGCGGACATGTTTTTCATTGGATTTGATTTTTTGTATTTTCTTTTCTTTACACAGAATTTGTAGGTCCTTCGAAATTTTCTGTTCCTTTGAAATAGATCGTTAATTACACACATTAATTAAAACTGCATTGCTTGTCACTGACTCTTCATTTCGTTTAATAAGGTGAGATTTGTATACTGTTCACCTAATAGTAATAGGTTCTGCCCAAGTCGAGGCTCACGCGCTGACGAGCATTTGACTGACAGGGCGGTGGAGCGTGTCGTCTGCTGGTTCTACACCCAAAAGGTAAATTAAGCCACACAGAGGCGTGAAAACATCATAAACCGTGTCAATCCAACAAACGTCTTCAAGCCATAACAATACTTATCATATCAATTTTGATACAAATATTTCCCCGGAAATGTTATTTTTTCAGTATAGGTTAACGTTGCGAAATTTCGAGTTAAATTTGTTCCAAAGCACTGTCCTTCTGAAACACTTTTGCAGAACAATATTTTGGCCAAAATGTTATCTTGAATACATTTTTGTTGATAAGATCGTTTTTAGAAAATAAGAAAAGTTTGAAGTAAAACTGAGATTTATAGGAATTGAGTCGGCCGACATTTACACTACAAGGAGGAGGAGAGAGAAGCCGAGTCAGCGACCAATTGCAATCTTGTTCCAGCACTGTACGCAGACGCGGTCGTCCCCCCGCTAACTCTCGTCCCGATGTCTAATTACATCGCTAGGTCCGCGCCGATACAGCTGCAATTAAATTAGAGAATATTTTGGACTTTTTCAATGATCAGTTACATTTAAACGATGAAATTAATGACCATTCATTGACGGCTTTATGACATAGCTATATGCGCCATCATTGGCACAAGTTGAAATTTATCACAACTTTATAACAACGTCGCAAGCTGTTCACCAAATTCCCCCATAAGCCTTTGTCCAAAAGTACACATTTAAATTTGATCAATTCTATGATTTTATTTTCGATTTCCCGTAAACTGAGTATGAATAAATTAATAAATACGATATAACCTGGAAATACGAGATATGGTCCAAAGTAGGTCAATCGTGGCCTTCATTTGCATGTAAATGAATTGTTTGCTGCGGTTTTTGGACCCTTTGTTACGTAACGACTGTCCCGTATATTGCACAATAAAGACAAACATGGCTACCCGTAACAAATCTGTGCATGGACTAAACATTGGTCTCTTCTTATTTTGGTAAGTCGTATTATATATTTATTGAAAAAAAAATGCCTGATTAACTTTGCTGAAGTGTCCCTTGTTTAGAGTATACAAATGTTTAAATAATTTTTTTTTGGAAAACACAAAAGCAACAGTAAACTTCGGTTAAGAATTCAAATTGTGTCACACGCCTTGTTTATAGAAAGGTAAAAAGAACACATTATTGTAGGAACCGATATTTTAGTATTTTTTTCTGTGGTTTTTCGAATTTTAATTTCGAAGATGGCACGAAAAGATTTTCTGTGTTAATGACAATTTTGTTTACTCCATAAAGTTTTCGCTGAAACCAAAGAAGCCTGCTGTAGTCAACACTGGTAGTTAGGGTCGCTTTATAAAAAAAAATAAATAAAGTGTTGATGCGCCATGAAGGGACAGGAAAATCTATTTTCTTTTTTCTTCTTTTTAATTTTCCAGTTTTGACATAAATATTCCTCATAAAGTCATAGAAGGGAATGCTGATATCGGGTTAAAACGACATAATTAAGGGTTGAGGACTCGACTGGTTTATCACCCCGCTGCCTCCCTCAAATTATAACTCTAATAAGCATCAAAACTAGAAAAAGAAGGCTTACAAAGTCAACCAAGCCGGCAGATTCTGCTATCTTTTTGGTCTGACCGATTAAACATCGTTAACAGCCACGTTGGAAGAATATTTTCTCACTAACATCAAAGTACCTGCTTTTTAAGTTGCCTATCTTCTTCAAATCTGTACACTTTAGTTTAGGGATATTTCCACTGTGTTTGTTAATTTTTCATTCTTGAAATATTTCGTAAATTTTTGAAATACGTGTAGAATTAAATAGAATTTGCTGGAGACTATTTTTAGTTTGATTTCACACTCAGAATCAATTCTAATACCAGCCATTAACCCAGAAAACAAGAGCCGATAAATACCTGCACAAATATTTCATAAATTAAGAAATGATTTTGTCTTTATTATATTACCATCATGATGGATTCCCTCCATCGCATTTGTAAATGAAAAATTAATTGATTTTTGAGTCAGGGAAGGCAAAACAATTTCCTCATCATTTTCCAGTGAAATATGATTTTCTGGACAAACAAGACATCGGACATAATTTTCTGTTGTAGTCCCGAAAGCTCAAAATTTTTCTTACAAAATGAGAAGCCGTCAATAAAGAGACTGTAACGTAATTTGTCGTCATTACCCGGCCGCGGACAGTTCTATCTGTGTTGTTCTTCGGAGAGACTTGATTGGGAATTCATCTCTATTACCGCGTCAAGGCGATGTGCAAATTTGATTGAAACAAATTATGATCGCCATTCGAGAGTCTAACACTTTTTTTGTTCCATTTAGTGGGGATTTAGTTTCGTACACGAGGGGCTAACACAAGGTGTAAATAGGCTTCCTATTGTCTTGGAGGAGAGTTGATTGATTTCGGGGCTGTATTGACGCCGATGGAGGGAGATGGATACTCTCGCCAGAGCGAGCTTCATCCCGCGCTGTTTGTACACCCCCTCTCCCGGGACCATTAGTAGATGATTGACGGCATCAATTAATGTCTTTTAAGAAATAAAATCGCGAAATGATTGTTTTCCTTCACCTCTAAATCATGCTAATATTCTTATTACAGAACGACATACAAATGGTTGTGTATGTTACGATTCTATTATCGCGGAGACGAGGTGTTCTCACAAGTTGTAACAATCACGAGAAAGGCGTCGGGAACATTAAAGAGAGTATTTGGGGCTGTTACAATTTTACAATGAAAATTTCGACTATTTTTCTGTTTTGGAAAAAAGTCTGTACATTTTTTTCTTTTGTCGTAATGCTGAATGTCTGTAAATCAGTACAACCGGAGTGAGTGATTATTAAGAAGATATATAATAGTGATTCTTGGTCGATAAATCATACACTGCTTAATGATGAGGTTGCATAAAAGTGACGTTTCTCCGATCAGTTCTATCTATCAGGGCAATAAATCCGGCGTGATATTGACAGCTCACAACAACAAGCATAGGTAAAAAGCACAACCAGCAAATTGGACTCAAAATGGCCGCCGCCAGCAAAAAATAAAAACATTCCATGAGTATGTGTGGCAGTCTGGAGTAAAAAAAAAATTTTTTTTAATAGAGTCCATGCTAAACGTACATATACTAATATTTTCCGAAATCAAATCAGAGCTGTGTTGAAAAAGACAATGATATTTTTTGATAAATATCAAATTTTGTGGATTTTTGCAAATGGAAAAAAATAAAATGTACAGTTTTTAATTAATTGTAAAATTAAAACACGAAAAAATGTTTTCCAATTTTTTTTAATTAAACAAACTTATAAAGAAAATAATTTTCCAGAAGTTATGATAATGTTTTCAATTAGAAAATACAAAATCAAAACTAAAATAGAAGATATACTGATTTTTTTTAACTATTATCTGTAAATCAATAACAACACTGTTGAGAGATTGAGTATTATTTCTTATTTTAAACCAGACAAAAGTATATCAAAGATTCATTCTAAATGAATGAATTTTTTTTTTATCAGGTCAGCATGAATATAATAATTTTTATAAAAAAAAAAAATGAAATATGCATAATGTAGAATTTTTTGTATTATTTTCATATTTGATTGTATATTCACATTATTCATTAATTTTAAAGGTCTTATTTCTTATATCTAGCGCAAGGTCAAATGTTACCTAACTTAAGGGTCAGTGGTAATATATTGTTGATCCTCGTTTACAAATTTTGTATTCTAGGTAGTCACTATTGAAAGACGATCAACACTGGATATAAAAAATAAAACCTTTAAAATAAATGAATACTGTGAATATACCATCAAATATGAAAATGATACAAACAATTCTCTCTCTCTCTCTCTCTCTCTCTCTCTCTCTCTCTCTCTCTCTCTCTATATATATATATATATAAATATATATATATTAACAAAGCAACAACCTAAATGTATCTGAAACATTCGTATGTAAAAGTGTCGTTCAAACGTAATTATGGAAAACGCCATTATTAAGATATCACTTACAAACTAAATCAATATTGCACAAGCATCGTGAGCATCGGGCGATTTAAGGTCGAAAATTGCACTGAAAGTCGTAAAACGGCGTAAGAAGAGGCTGTAAAATCTCCGACACAATAGAAGCGCCATTTTGTGTTGATTGGGGAAATGTTTAGGCCTTCGTTTTATATCCTCTTCACTCTCATTAGAAAAAAAACTAAACCCTCTCATTTGGAATTGTCAAACGTTTTTAACTTTCATATTTTTAAAGACTGTTATGAAGATTGGACATTAAAAAAATTAGCAGCAACAAGTTGTGGTAAATTTGTTAAATTATTTAAAAGAATACGTTATTTCAGTGTTTGTAGCAACTTGTTTTTATTTTGATAAATTCTGCCCTAAATGTCTTGTTATTTTAAAAGAAATCTTGATCATTCATGGAATTCTTTCAAGAGTCGTCGAACCTTGCTTACTACGTAATAAGGGGCATTTTTCTTCTATACGATATTTAAGTAATATGTGTAACACGGTCTTTTAAATATTTTGCTATCTAATAATATACGTTTTGTAAAATACAATTTAAGTGAACTTTTGATTACATGTAGTAGTATGATATTCAAAAATTAGGTTTGTGGATATCATGTTGAATATTACTTGATGTCCAAATCCCATATCAAACTTGTATAACAGAACATGTCGAGTCGAACTCAAAAAGATCAAAGAACCATTAAAACTATTATATTTTATTTTTTTATCAGTTAACATAGGTCACACATATATTTTTAAAGTGTCTTTTTGTTTTGGATTCAACAAACTCAATCTGGCAGCTTGTGCTAACGACGTGTTTGTCTGTGGTAGGTTTTCCATACTAAGGTCTTATTCTTGCTTCAAAGAAAATGGTTGAAACTATAATCATTAAGAGCAACTCATTTGCAACATATTTTCGTGTAATTAGTATATACATCAAGATAACTTCTAGCGTTATTATGATAGACAGTACAGCTCTAACTAAGGCCTCTAACACAAACAAACACACCACTGTCAAATTAGACCGACCACATAAAGATGACATGGTGTCTGTTGTTTTAATCTTTTAGAGTATAAGTGCTAGGAAATCTCAATATAGTGTTTTCATTTTTTTGTATATTATATCAGAATGTGTCTTAAGAGGCTTAGTCTCGATTTGAGATAAATCAGTTTTTTCGAATTGTATTTGACCAACCTTTAACGATTAGATAACGCAAAAAGTGGTCACCCAAAACTGGATAGTCAGATATCGAGCTATACTTGTTAGAAACATTTAACTTAGTTTAGCAGCATTGAAACAATAAAGATATGGAGAAATGAAATGAAATTTTTGGCTCAATTTGTCTCCATGACCTTTAAAATAATCTTGGTGTCTTTAAAAGATAATTAAAATATTGTTAAGTTTGATGTCTTCGTATAACTCTCTTGTAATATGAGATTTCTGACCAGCCATACTTTATTAAGTCAGACTGAGTACCAGTTTATTATTTAAAGGTAGAAATCTAGACTAATATAATTAGAAATCTAGTACAATATGAGTAATAATTTAGTAAAATATAAGTAGGCGTGAAAAGTTGTCATACTTAACACTTTTTCAAACAGTGAAGTCATTGTAACAAAATAATACTTTTAGGGTTATATTTTGTATCAAGTGTGCATTCCTTTTATATCTATTTTACCAAATATTGACAAAGTATAAAAATAATAGTTATATGGAGTAGACATCCAATATAAATACATGTACACTTTTTTGATAATGATGTAATATAAAACTGTAACAGTATTCGATAATGATGCTAATACATGTACATGTATGTGTATACTACTAAGATGTCATCTAATGTCTGAATAATTCCTTTGTGATAAGTCTACGCAGTCGAAGATTTCCCCTGCCTCTGACAATGTACATCTTTGTCTATGAAAATTTGCACCTTTGTCTTTGTAAATGTAGCTATATTGCTGCTTACATACCGCATTTAGCAGCATCTGCAATAATTAGTAATGCAATGTTTTATCGAAAAAAAATCAAGAAATTGTTGATTTATGTGCATACTCGAGGCAGGTTTTGGCAAAAACGTGTTCAAACAATCGTGAGAATCAGTAGGAAACCCTGATAAATGATTTCTGTGTGGTTCCATCCCTGATGAATTGAGGACCGGTAGAAAGCAAGAACGCGACCTACCTTGGATAGGATGAGGTCCAAAACTAGAGGGCATTAACTGATAACGAACTGTATTACAGAGGACCAGGGCTAACTAAGCTCAATTAACGAGTTAAAACTTTGTTTAGCGGTTAAATAACTGTTACGCTAAAGATTCTTACAAAAACCCCCTATAATCCCTCTCTGATAATAGAGATTCTTACTAAAATTTCATGCACGAGTTATTTATTTCTATTTACAATGGGTGTAGCCTGAAATTTAAATGTATGGCTTTGGTGAACATGAACGTTTCCTAAGGGTGAGTTGTATTTTTTGAAAAAGAAAATTGTGAAAAACAGAAAAAATCAGCATTATATAAACAGGCTGTATATGTTTTATAGTTATATTTTACATTATAAGACAATTAATATAATTGAGCCAACTATATACTTGATTTTTATAAGGATTCAAACCCGGATTTGAAATCGCTTGCATAACTAAATAAGAGAAAAGCAGCATAATGACAATAACTGATAGAGTTGCTTCCGGTGCAGCGACCCCAACCGGACAACCATAACTACAACATGCTGGCACGTGATGCGATAACAACCTACCACAGCACATGCCGCAAATATTTTATAACATGTCAGAAAGTTAAAGAAAAACCAAACCACCAGAGAACAAAAAGATGATCTCAAACAGAAAACAAAACCTTATCGTATCAAATCTCCATACATCATATATTCTGATAACGTATTTTAAATCTTTGAAACCAAAGTCATTTTCATTTTTAAAGGTTTTAGTATACTCTATGACTTTTGCATACCGTTGATGTGGCTGTATGTTTAATTGGTATATAAAAAGTAGTTAAATTAAAGAAAAACCCAAAAAGAAAATTATACTTGTGAATTAAGCTATTACAAAACAGAACTCATTTTTTTAATTTACTAGGCATATTAGGTCTCCAGTACTTATATAATTATATCACGTTTTGTTTCATCAAATCAACCAATGTGATCTTTTTTAAGATATAAAAGTACTTTAATAATGAACACCATTGTCTCACTGTAAGTCTAACATCTTGAAAAACATAATTTAATAATGAAACACTGCCGTCTGTTAACATTCTTTACACGAGTTTTAAAGAAAGACAATTCTAAAAGGTTACACTGGATTTCTGTAAACTGTAAAATAGCAAATAAAAGTCTAGTCGACACATTTCTGTGGTTCATTTCCGTGAAGTAATTTTGTTTGTGTTAGATTTCACTCTGGGTTAATCATCGTTATGTAATGCTATAGTTTTTAAAAACATTATTTAACTATGACACTGCAACAATCTATTGATGTCCCACAATGCAAGGCAAACATAAAAGACGCTTTGGATATTATCAACGCATACATTGCAAATTAAGACTAAAATTAACTGTCATATTGTCATAGAATTGTCACCCTTTTCCTTCAAATAAAATGTCACGAAGACTTTACCTTTTCTCGACCTTTAAGAACTCTCCACTTACATTTTTAAAAACTTTTAAATATGGATATGGCAAAATAAGGTGATTTTTAAAGAGTTAAAGTGACGTTCTATCTCCTTGGCGTCACGCATTTACTGCGCAAGGATATTGTAAATGATTTTTTTTAAAAAC
Organism: Magallana angulata; assembly: GCF_025612915.1. Classification (NCBI taxonomy): domain Eukaryota; kingdom Metazoa; phylum Mollusca; class Bivalvia; order Ostreida; family Ostreidae; genus Magallana; species Magallana angulata. The sequence goes on from NC_069114.1 coordinate 48,379,340, forward strand.
GGAAAGTTTAAGTTAGGAGTGCTCCGATGTACTTATGCATTGTATTCGTAACCTGATGTTTGATATTTGTGCAATTGCAATAAAATCTTTTGTTTTCATCCATTACTTATTGGTAGATACATATTTTAAAAAGATGACAATTTAATCAATGTATTCTCCCTTTTAAATTCACTTGTTTCTGTACTAAAATGTACATTGATACAGTACAATCGTATCATAGAAAAGGTAGCCAACCCAATATTTCATGGTTAAGGATTTTTTTTTTTGAATAGCAATCATTTTCGCATTAACGGAGAATCCACGGACAGTAGTTAACAAATATTAACTACACCATCATTTATGGTAAGACTTAGTTAGTATCTCTTTTATTTTCCGTGTAAACAGCGTCAAAACATTGCTCCTCGGCTGGACAGATCGCTGCTATGTTCGCGTCTTTAACAGACCCAATGCGGGGTTTGATTACTTGACAAGCTTGGTATTGTTTCGGGTGACTAAAATAGGAAGATCATGGGGTCATAAGCTTCCTTTTTCAAATTTATACAGTTGTTTAGTTATGATAACTTCAAATCTATTCAGAACTTTGCCAATATTTATTGAAAGCTTCGAAGCTGAGAGAAAAATTAATATGTTAATTCCTTATGATGTTATCTGTCTTACGTATATTTACATATCTATTATATATTAATAATATTGTACACCATTTGATATATATACCATGTAGAATCCCCCGCCATTCTCCTGTTAATGGTATGTATTCTATGCCTATGAGCCACATGGCTCCTTTGGTCAATAAAGAATAAGCAACTTTAAAAAACAACTGCAGTGTTATGACGTTTTTTTTGTTTGTTGTGAAACATCCTGCTTAATATTGTAATAATTTTATAAAATGAAGTTACATTCAGTATTTTCATTTTTGTTGCAGTCCAGATGTTATGTTGTTTGTCCACTAGCAAAAAATCAAAAACAAGTAATGATAATTGTAGATTTAGAGTAGGCTTAAATAGTTACAAAAACTAACTTCAAAGTTATCTAATTGACTTTCCAGTGTGACTGTTCTGATGCACTACAACTGGTAAACAATGTTTGGACACCTTTTGTTATATACTGCTATTAGAAGATGTTTTACTTGTAACCTATTAGGTCGGCTTTGATTTTGCATAGACTAATAACCTTTCACACTATTTTATGATTCGTTCGCTAGTTTATGAAGTTTACTTTGTACTGTTTGTTACTTTGAAAAAAAAATGAATTCGATAGAAGGTACTTTAAAAACATTCAGAATACTAACATGCCTGTTTTGGAGCATACTTGTATAGCAGTTTCTAACGCAAATATTTCGATCTTACAGGTCACTAAAAGAACCATGACTCATTGATGTAAAATAACAACCCGTTAAATACAATAGGGCGCTCTTATCCCCGCTATCTTAACACTTTATTAAGCTAGCCCATCTTGTTACTTTATTAAGGTAACAATCATTTAGCCGTAAAGAATTCTTTTTTACTTGTTAGAAATCAGTAAATATACAAGAAACAGCGCTAATAGGTGTCATGTGTTTTGCTGTGCGTCAATCTAGCGGTAGCAATCATCGATTTTCCGTTTAACTCGCCATACCGTCTCTGGGGTAGAGGCTAATATGACAAATTTTCATTTCATGAAAACTGTTATTTCAAAGGGTAAAAGAACAGCTTTTATTAGAATTTTACGATCTTCTGATGCAATGCCTATTTTATTTTTGACGTTTGTGAATAATTGATGACTGTTATCTCCCCATCTTAAGGAAAGAAACTACAGTCCTCCATATTGGTTAACATGAACATTTCTAAGCAATCAAAGCATTGAGTGTTCAGACTTGTTATCGTGTTAGTCTGTTTAGCAAGAAACATGGAAATTTTTCACCTTACTGCAGACTTTTATATTGAAAATGAATATTTTATCCTTAATCACAAAATGTTTTCAAAATAATGTTAAATATTGATAAAGAAATTTATTTTTCCTAAGGCTTCTTCGCTGAGGTTTTATAATGCGAGTATATCAGACATGCTTTATTTATTTAAGGAATTCAAATTTCATAAATCCATTCCTTGAATTAACTTGCAAATTAATTGTTTTTAATGTTAAAACTTGAAGAAATTGCAACAATATAACACTCTTACAATAGACAGTGAAAAAAGTTCATCACATGCCCTCGGATGTTATAATAAGCTTCAAGGTCCCAGCAGGCGCTTGTCGCTGACTGTAATAAAACATATTGTTTACACAAGCAGTTGCAGGAAAATGAAAATGTCATACATTACATAATGTCAAAGGTGACTTGCACGATTCGTAGAAAGGAAAAAAAATGTGCAAATCACTCGCGATCATAGAAAACCGACATATTTGACCGCAATAATAATTATGCCTGGAAGTTTTTCATTTTTTTTCCTTCCAGAAAACGTCCGAAATAATACCGCATTTATTTTTTAAAAAGTTGTTCATCAGACGACTTAATCTAATAATTATTTTGTTGAACAGCGTAAGACACCTGAATGGCGACACAAGTAAGTTTAACATTAATAGTTTTGATGTGAAACTTTGTCTCATTTTTTTCGCAAACGGCTCAATATTGGGTAGTACCTAAAGAATTAAGCAAGAATAATTTCCTTGTGGAAATCATTATTGACAGTGTAGAACTTTGTTCCTGTGACGAAAATCTGCATTCATTTTTCTCTTAATGACGTCGTTGACATAAAAATTATCTTGTAAAGCATACTACACTATCACCGTCAAAACTAAGTTCTGTTAAATAATGATACATGTATCTTTTTTCACTTTGCTTTCAAATTGAAGTTATATATATATATATATATATATATATATATATATATATATATATATATATATATATATATATATATATATATATATATATATATATAATTATAAAAATGTAAAACTACAGTAAAACCGGTTAAAACGAACACGATTTTAATGAAATGACGATTACAGCGAAGTGATTTTTATTCCAGTGACTTAATCACATGTTGTAAACCTGACGATTATAACGAATTACGCTCATAACGAGGCAAAATCGTCCTTGCACTTCGTTATAAGCGTGTTTTACTGTGTGAGGAACGATCGATTGCAGTATACTCTGATTTCTTCCTTTTAAAAAATATTGTAGCTATAAGCTATTGTCAAATACCACTATGTTTCCTGCCAATATTTTAATGTGTTTGGAATGACGAAAGTTGGATTCTGAGAATTGAAAAAAAAATATATAGAAATGCTCCATTAGACAGATCAGAGACATTGTCATATGAAGAATGTTTATATAAATACAAGACAAGAAGTACGTTTCATGATTTTTTAAGCAACTTGCTTTACATAAAAGGATTTCTCGGGGTTTGGTTTCAAAATAGTTTTGTCAGCAGAAAACATTTTCCAAAGATTGTCATGCATTTGATTTTTTCCACCTTAAAAAATCGTCAACATATGCATAAAAGTACATAGATAAGTACATGTATTGTATACATATCACAAAAAACAAATGCAAGTATATTTGATATATTACATATTTTTATTATACATTCTTTATTAGACACAATATTTATTAGAGATGCATTAGTTGTTGTTTTGCTGAATTATTATATGCACTCTTCCTTGGCATGAATCTCCTTATTTGATGCGAGACATATTTCACAGATAATTTATCACTTTTGCTCACTAATAAATCATTTTTCTTCTCTATAAATAATTAGAGAAAACAAACCTCATATATACATGTAGATTACTAATTATTCAACACCAAATATGCGAGGCAAGTCGTCGAATAACTACTAAGCACCTGAGACGTAATGCCTTGGCATTTTTTTACACGTCTGTTTAGAGAATGATTCATGAGGGACTTGGACTGAGCAGACATTTGCCATTGATTGGGCTCTCAATGAGGCTCCTCGTGTATCAGTAATTTTTACATTCAATTAGCCGTGTGAATAAATCATTTCAGACAAAAGAAACCAGAGTGGATAAATTAATTTCAGATCATATTTTTTGTGTGATTGACAGGAGAATTTATCATTTTCATTTCATAAACCTGTAGAATTTTATTGTCTTAATAAAGACATGAAGTTACAGCAAAGGATTTAAGTTGAAAAAATATAAAAATAAAGAAGACATATAACAAATGCAAAATGTTTTAGGAAACTATAAAAGTTTGTACAGGTAAATGATAATAAAATTGGGAAAAAAATCATAACTTCTTAGGTAAGACAGGGTACGACGTTTTGCAGTTAAAAATATGCATCGGACCAATGCATCAACAAATAGTTAAGCCGTAAAAATATGTAAAATAGACAAAAAATGTTTATCTAAGATTGTTTTTTTTTTTTAGAAACCAGCTCTATATTATCATATATTACACTAAACCAAGTCAAAAATGTGTTTAAAATAAGTTTTAATTGTTAAATTGTTGATCTCACATCCAACGTAATTATAAGTAGTGTAATTTGTCATCAGTATAGTTAGATGTACAGCATCAGAATTCAAGGTTTTAATTAAAATTGAAAGACAACTCGACATGCGAAAAGTGCAAACGTTTGAGGTTTCTGTAGGCGTCGAATAACTGTGTTGTCTGGTACTGCAGCTACTGTTTTTGTCTGTTTGTTGTACAATTTCAGAAAACCGTAATTTATTTCTCAGATCGTATATGTCTAGAAATATATCACCGACCTTGCAACGGCATTTTTACCAGAGTGTTTAAATCTGTCCTGAATTTGGAGCAATCTTTTCTCTCAAAGCTATTTAAAAATGCACCAGTTTTACCCTTTATCTTGATCTTAATCAAATATTGCCTTTTTCGACACTTAATAAAGCAAAAAAGAAGAAAACAGGAAAGAAATCAGAAGCATGTCGAAAGTTCATTTATTTCCATTCTAGTACCATTTCTCTTTTTTAAGTACTACCTATTGACATTGATCTGGTCTCTAGTATTCCGCAAGTTTTTTTTAACATTCGTAACATTTGATTATATTGCAACTGCTTTGTCATGAACTAAGCCAAGTGTGCAGCTATTCCTTATACGATAAAAATGTATGATTTTAATCCTTTTGTACATAATTTAACATATTCAAACAGATGCCTCATATCTGATATATATATATTTGTCAAAGATCAGTTCGTTCAATTTATTTTACACAGCGTTATTCAATTTTACTCCTCAATATTAGCATTTAATTATCTTTTTAAAATAATTTCTAATGCATACATATAAGGCATGTTGGTATGCACATTTTAAAAACCAAAATCTGGATGTTGTTAGCTTCATTGACTGATAATTGGAGTCATCATGGTTCAAAACGCACTTCTTGATGAAGTATACATTAATGTCAAATCTTAGCCAATGATTGGAAGATTCAAAAGCAATGGATAATTAACATTCAAATCTCCGATAAAGGGGCACCTGCCTTTTAACCTGAAAGAGGAGTGGTTTCATAAAGGACGCTTTGATTTCGTTATTTATGACTGACTGGTCAAATTTCAACATTTCTGCACAATGTCATCCGTTATCAGTATCAATATAGGTATAGCTGTTTATCATTTTTTTTGCATGCATATGTTGGAAAAATCAGATTATTTGGGTATATTGGAATTATGTAGAGAATGTTTACGTATTTGTTGTTTAAGATAAGCCATTGCAAATCGATATATTTGAATGTTATTAACAGAGAAGAAACTTTTTTAAAAAATCTTTGTTTTTTATGGTCTATATTCACGATCCACAATTTTGTATAATAGTTTCTATACGCTTAAGTTAAAACGGCCATATTCCGACACATAAGTTGGTCTCTAATTTTAGTTATACTTGGTTAAGGCTTTCAGTCTTAGAATTAACTTAATCTTCAATCAAACAATCAAAATGAATTTGCATATAATCGAGGCAAGGCCAGTTTCATTGCCAACAATCATCCATTCACTCTGAAAAGAATAAGTTGATGTTTTAAACTGACAACAACAGTTTTAAAAACAATTTATACCCCATATCCCAAGTTACATGTACATGTGAATTCCACATCAAAATGCCGAGGTTTTTTTTTAGATTGAAATCACGTCAAAAATATTTTGTTGAAGGAAAAGCTTTTAGATTAGATTTAGATTTTTTTTAGTTTGTGTTAGCAGTCAAATGTATAGGTACAATTGAACACCAAAACTTTATCTGATTCAAATAACGGCTGTTATACTTTGATATTAACGATCATTATTGTTAGTTGAGATAAGGTTTTGGATCAATGATCAAAATACTCTCTGAATATGATCATTTTGTCAGCTTGCAATTTCTTGTTTCCCTTTTAGGGTAGATTTCCTTAATTTATTTTTCAATCAAAGGTCTAGTAACTCTGAATATAGAAATACAAATATCTTAGAAATTATTTGCTTGCCCGCTAAGTATCGTGCTTGAATAGTCGAAAGTCTTCAATATGGCCACAGAAGGGTCCCTTATATTTTTCAAAAAAACATTGTTAAGAAAGAATTGTCTACTCTTTAAAGTAAGGTTTTTTACTTTGGTCTCATGAAGTTTTTTTTTATTGTTAATACTTTATGTAAAGGTAAACATCTCAAATAATTTTTGTTAAAAAACAAATGCAACTTTCAAAAACACATGCTTGATATTTTTAGAATTATTGCACGATATGAAGAGTATATTGAAATAAAGATTTAAAAAAATTTTGTAAAATCGTTACTTGTTTAATAAGAAATTCAAAAAAGTGCATCCAAAAAAAACCATAATAGTAAAATATGTTAACAAATCATTGATAAGAAAAACAGTGGATAATAACAAATAAACAAAGCAAAATTAATTTTTTTTTCAGGAAACGGTGTGTGGTTTTCCGAGTTAGTGTTGAAATGGATACTATTTACTACACATATGAGCAATAATTCAAAATCTGTCTGTCTTAGAATTCGTGATTTCTTTCATTTTTTGAAGTCATTTGCATGGGAAGACAATTGTTATTTTCATAAAACGACGTTTTATATTCCAAAGTGTAGATATTATATATATTTGAGTACCCAAGATTGTTTTACCAAAACGCACTTTATTGTAATATATGTTAAATCGTTTCCTTGAACTAATAAGATTGACCAAGTTTTACAGTTAATATATAACTGCAAAATGCTCTAAAAAAGTGACGAAATGTCTACCTGAAAGTCATAAACATTTCTCTTGCCCTTTCCACTACACATAAAAAGAAATATTTATAACCCAGTAAAGTTTCAAATCAAGTATTCAGTCTCACAATCTTCTTTTTCTCAACTTTCTGCATTTTATAAAAAGAAATTGGTGCGTATCTCATTGGCATATACCAATCATCAATTTAAGGGGAACAAGTAGATATTAGATCTGCAAGAGATATATTCAAGTCCTGGAAAGAACGGTGATTTTTTATTGCTTTATCATTTTTTAAAACTCTTTAATTTTGCACATTGTTGTTATGACATACAATTCTTTAATAAAAATACGGGGTTTGATGCCATTTTTACTGGTATTCAAGTTCAGTCACTCAAAAAAATGCTTTTTATGCAATACAGACAGATGCTATTGTGAACTCTCTTTTTCTCTCTCAATATTAAAACATAAGATTTAAACTACTAACATGACTATTAATTATTAAAATGGAATAAAAATGCAAATATTTTTAAATAAAAAAACTAATGACAAAGTGTAAAGAAGAAAATAACCTTTTGTACTTAAAAAATTCTATAATGCCTTTAAAACGTCTTTAATGACACAACGGTCTTAATATTGAAATGGAGACCAATCAGTGTTTCTGTTATCAATATTGCGAAATCACATGACCTATAAATTATTCTTTTTTTCTCCAAAATTTGACCATAAATTCATTGACACATTCTCAGTACATTATGACCAAATATTATTTATCAAACATGTGTTTGTCGAATCTTAATTGAGTAATTAGACAATTATTTGCATATACGAATGATAGAACTATCTTATACCAAGTGATGTATTTTCTTAATATTCTTAACAGGGAAATGCCAATCTTCATTACAGCTGATCGTACCCGTTAAAGCAAAACAACGGGTCAATTTATTCAACCACACAATTTAAACAAGGATTTCCAACTTTCAGAAAATGATGTCACGTTTTGGATGAAAGATTAATTCTCAATTGTCAAGAATTTTAATTGAGTTTAAAAAGAAAAGAAAAGGAAAGATGAGACACAACTTTCAAGCACAAAATTTATGTGCAAGAAAAAAAATAGACTATTTTAATTGGATAAAAAATTAGAATACATCTACATTAAAAAAGAATAAGACTGCATGAATTAAATAATAGATAAATATTCATTATTTTTCAATTTTCTAAATTCAATGAAATGTAACATAAATTTGAAATAAATTTAAACATTCAATTTTTGCTACAATTTATGAATTAAAGAAAAATGCTACAACTCACCAAAGCACATCATTGGTAACAACATATCCTAATCTATTTTAAGACATATCAATACACAGCATCTTTTCTTCTAACATTAACACTTCTTGGTCCTCATTTGACCATTTTATTGCATTGTACCGGTATATTACGTCAAACCTTACTTTAATGTTACATTTACTTGTGTTTGTAGTAAATCATATCTTGTGCTAGAAAGTTGTCCGCATTTTTTGTTTCATATTTCTAAACTCTTGTCTTATTATTTTTGTTCCATCAAAATTTTTAACCATTTGAATTACGATTAAGATATATTTAAACAAAAACATTGGTCAATGTTAAAATGAAATATAGTTAAACTATTCAAAGTAAAACTGATTATTTTTGGATTATGATAAATTTATAGTAGATGTGATTTTGAATAGAAATGTTTTGTATTAAATACAGAATATCATAGAAGTAGTTAACACTTTTTAGAACGAACAATGACACGTCTCTTGTGAATGTTCCTTTTAACATGTAAATTTGTAAATTTATCATAAAATTTATCAACTTACTATGGATAATCAAACTCAATTGCGTCAGAGCTACGTTCATGTTTTAATTCTTATTTCGCATGGATGATAATGGGATTGCACAATACCACATTTTCTTATTTTGGCTGTTATATTTTTAAAGATAAACAAATCTTAGTGTATGTATCTATTTACAGTTTAAAACTCTGACCATGAAGTATAAGTTAAAAAACAAACAAACAAATTTAGGTAGTCCATACATAACTAAGGCGAATTTAACCATTTTGATTGATCTATACTACATCAAATACGTATTGAAAATTATTATGGGGCTGACATAAACCAAACTCGGGAGTATGTATGTAGCACTTTTTCAAAGAGTTGTCTGCCCTTTTCGAAAATTTTAGAAATTTATTTTCTGAAAATAATGAATTATTTTAGCATATTTGAAGAAAGGGAAAGTTTTGAAACGTTTCAGCAAGAGAAATGTGAGAAAATCACTTGTACTAAAAATATATATTTAATAAATATGCATTTTTCCCATAGACTTCAATGTAAACCTCAACATAAGAAAAATTAAATTTGTTAATATTGATTTTTTTTTTGATTTCAGAGTGGAATCTTTATTATTCAATAAACTCCTTAAAATTGCACGTAGATTTTAGTGATCAAACTTGCAATCTATCATATGAAATATAATGGTTATGGATGGACTACCTAGGAGTCACTGAAGTAAAAGCTGCAATAAAACTCTCTCTATAAAATTATTTCAATAATATTCACCAAAAAAACATCCTTACAAAATAGTAAAACAAAATATATTAAATAAGATCGATTCTTCACGATGAAAAAACTATTCCAAACTTTGTTACAACTATTTTGACAAAAAAATGACAATGTGTTTATTTTTTATTGAGTATGAAATTTTAATATACATTCAAAACTGACAAATGCTATAATCATCATACACTAAATACAGACGGAGCCGGTGTTTTTTACGTCTGTATATGGTGTAACAAACATTTTGACCTCATTTATATAATCGAGCTGTAAATCTGGTTTCTCAAGATTTATTCTGAAGTATAACTTATATTACTCACAGAATAAGGCCATGTCTAAATATATAAACAGTTTTGTATTCAAACAGATTTCATTAGACGACACTAGGAATTGTAATGTCATTGTCTTTAACTAGGCTTGAGCCCTAGACCCTTCACTTTAAAAAAAACACCAACGCTATACCAACAGAGCTAAGGGCTAACCCATTATTTAGTGACAGTTATACACAATATTACAGAGACAGCTGGACGTCCTTTTGTGCAAGGAGGCTTAATGATCAACAAACCAACCATCGGATCTACCGTAAACTTTTAGATCTAATTTGATAATATAAAGCTATAAACTATTTTTACGTAAAGGAACACTTCATAAATGTTTGTTTATAATTTGAGTGCCTGAGTATTTTTCTTTATCTATATATAGAGCTCTTCTTTCAAAGGAGATAAATACAGCCGAAAAACGGTCATGAGGCCACTGAGCTCTCTTAAAATACCGGTATAGTAATAGTGTAGTTTGTCTTTTAATATATCTTTTTGGATTTATCTATATATCTGTATGTATTATTGACAAAGAAAGCTCAGTTTAATTTTGTAAAATCAACCTACTTTACCTTAACTGCATACTAACTTCAGTAGACTATCTTTATCTTTAATCATTAATTCATGCACAGCTTTTAGATATTGTCGATTTCCTTTGCGTGTTAGCATCCCGAGGAACTTTCGTTGTGCTCATTTACAAAAATCTTCGTCTCTATCATTAAAATATATTCAATTTAATATTGAAAAATCAGAGTGCCTAACTACAGATTAAATATAATGCATTGCCCCCCTTTCCTTAAAAAAGTAATCTTTTCCATTTCCAAAAATACTGAAAAATATTTGACTCTATTTTCTTTAGCACGCTAATTGATTTTAAAAATCATGGCAGTAAAGACAACCATGCCCCATATTATTTGGCAGATAAACTAAGAGAAAAATACTAGTTCATGTAGCTTTTAATACTGACTTTCCAATGAAAGCAAAAACGTATCCATTCTAGAAGGGTGAGGTTTTCTCATAAAAAGAGTCTAACTGTTCAATTCTGTTTATATAAGAATACATATGTAGATCTACAAATTTTTGAATGCATCTCTAATAATAATTTAATTTTAGTTCAGTGAAGAAAAAACATATTTGACTTTAAAATGACATGATTCTTTTTAAACTTCAAATGTATCGTCAAGCCTATTGTTTACAATGTATGTAATTTACGTAAAATATAGTGTGACTTTTGTAGCCAATCAAAGAGAACGTAACAGCCAGAGTTGAACTATATTCGTATAAAATATGGCAGCTATTGAATTATTCCACAAACACAATACAAACAGGATTAGTTTACTCTTTTAAAGATGAACACGGCATGCCCTCCGTTTGCTAGTTAATATATGTTTTATATGCAATGTGTGTAGTTCAATGTATGTTGGATGTCTCTACAGTGTACAAGAAGATCTGTGTAGAATACGGCAATTGTATTCTCTGCAACAGTTTGTAATTAGTAAAACTGCATTAAAAATAATCTTTCTACATCCAATATTTATAATTATTTAGCAATTTCAATTTTTGAAATGAAAATATCGCTGATGTGTCAATTATACGTTACTTTATCTTAGAGTTTATCATTCCTTACCTAATCCATACCTCATCTAGTCCAACTATTATCAGCTGCGTTGCATATTGTATTTATCGTTATATCTATTTGTGTTCCTATTTATAAATAAATCTGTGTTTTGAGGAAATCCACCAATTTTGAGTCAAACACGTACAGTGCACGGTAATTAACAGTTAATAATAAGTTTTTCATTACCAATTAATTGTATTTATTCTGTAAAAAACGTGGTAGTATTATTATTGATATATTACAAATTTAAATAATACAGGTGTAAATCATGAATAAAAATCAATTAATAATTACAAGTTGACTAATTATTCTGACTAGTTCCGTATTTGGTTGTCAGTCTACACTTAAGGAATGTCATTTCAGATAAGTTTAGCAAGAAAAATACCTGTTGATTTATCGTTAGAGCCAATGGTTATAATGTGAAGATGTCAATTATAATTCTATCTGTGTATTGACATGAACACAGTAAAATTTAATGACAAAGTCAAACAGTTTAAGCCTTCTAAAAAAATAAAAGCTTCACCTTCAACACACGATTTCAGAAAGGTAAATGCTAATAATCTTATCAATGGATCCATTCGTTTTTATAAACTTTTCAAACATCAGATTTGTGTGATAGAAGGAATGAAAAAAATAATCAACTGAAATAACACTCCAATAAAAAAAAAATTGCTAATTTTTGCAATCCTATCCACTGGAAGTTAATGTTCCAGTTCCATTAATCCCCTTCTGGGAGAATGGGTGTGTTCAAATCCAGAAAGAGAAATAGTAAAAACTTATGGATCATTTTGTTTTTACATGATCTTTAGATTTCTCGCATAATGTACTACTCGAGTGAAAGTGTTCGAAGTTTTTAGGCTTGTATCTAAGCACTCGATGAGAATCGGGGGTTATTTATAGCTCGTGTTGATATGCTATGTCAGTAAAGTAATATGTAGATTAGTGGTTTTGCTTTTGCTGTGACCGTTATGTGCTTATAAAACATTGTCGGTCTTACCATGGATCTAGTATATTACATCATGCAATGCATTAGCACGCTACTTAGCATCAGTCTGGTTTAAGTTGAGCGATCATTATCCCTAGTTCACTGACTCAAGGAGCAGAATCTTTAACAGAATTGATACAAACTCATCGACAACGCCTGTGGTATCATTTCAATAGATTACTATTGCTTAAACCTGACATAAGGACAATGGATGTTTGTTAATGATTTGAACTGTTAAAACTAGTTAAATCTTTCGTCAATGATATTTGTTAACGTTTTTAGGCCAGCTTACCAAATCAATGTGAGAAAAGTTAAACATCAAAATTAGTATTAAAATTTGAACATATCTTTAATTTTGATATTGATCATGATTTTCAAGTGATATAGCAAAAGTGATAGTTTGTGATAGACACTTCTAATCTATTGTTCTATGTTTTTACAGGCGCTTACAGTTTATCTTTGTCGCGGTTCCAAGAAACCTTTTGAATTTTGATAAAAAATTAAATGTGAACAGTAATGTGCTGCATAGATTCAAAGTAAAACTCTCAGTCATTGGAAGAGGGCAAATCAAGTCTTCCTTGCGCTGGACAGGGAAGTGTAGGAGCATGGCGAGGCTTCACTGCCACTCATGCAGACATCAAACCTATCTTGTACAATAAAACGCATTGGATTTCTCTAACACGGGATCAGATCTATCAAACCTCCCGTCTAACCATCACTTAAAACGGCTACATTCATTTTTCCAGTTGCGAAAACATACACAAGTTGTCTTCTTTATAATTGAAACCGACAATTCTCAAGAAGAACAAGCATTCTTTTATCCTCACTATTACCCATTTATCATAAATATTTCAAGTGTTTGAGAGCTCTTGGATGCTGGGCAAAGTTAACTATTATAAGTTCAGATCGACAAAATTAAGTTTAGTTTATAGCTGATTCTGCTCTGGGAAAATGAGAAACAATGAGAAGGTATTTTTGAAGAAGCATTGTCAATGAGAATTACCGGCTCGCGTAATTAAGACTCTCATGGGAAAACAAATAGTTTGCTATTCACATCTTATTCTTACGAAATATGTCTGCATTTAAAAGAATCTATCTAAGAAGCAAAGTTTAAAGAATGTTTCTAATGCAGTTATAACCATGATCTGTATTCACTAAAGTTAACTGGAGCAAATATTCGAATAATTTCAAATTTATTAACTTAATAAGGAATCTCGTTTACTCAATTTTACCCAAACATTGTGAGTTTTATAAAATGCCAGTCAAAGGTTTTTTTTTAAAATCATTAGATATTAAAAAGATGTAAACTAATATAATAAGTATACAACTAAAATAAACAATTGAAGAATCATAAAATAACTCAAGATTTTGAAACTCAGAATTGGATTGATTATTAACTAATGACTTTAAACATATTAAATCGTACTGTTAAAAATAAAAATGCATGATTAAAAACAAAATACTTACTTATGCAACTAAAATTTAAAAAAAAAATCATGAATTTATATATTTTATATTCATGATTAAGGTAAGATACGTTTGTTTGTTAAAATGTTTTTTAAATATATTGAAACAAACAAATGATTCTGTTTTAAAGATTATTAATAAAACGTTGCAAAGCAATATTTCTATGTAGATTGTCTAGACTATAATGTAAGCACGTGACTTATACAGGGAGAATGGATTGGATGTTTGCACCCTCCTTTTAAACAAAATAAAATTATGATATGTTTAATAAAATGTATGTTGAATTGTAAGAGTCGATTTAATCAAATTGTTTGATCACTTGATTATGTTTATTATATTGTCTCTCCATTTAAAAAGAACAAAAATAATAATGACAATAAGAATTTATTTTTTTGAAATATTAGTTGAAAAGTTGATCTTAGATATTTTTTTTCGAAAATCAAACAAAGTTGTTTGTAATTTATGCAGCAGCTCATTGCTGATGTCTTAGTTTTGAGATTTTTCTATTTTGATGAAAAAATCTGTAAGCTAATCACAAATTTTCTGAGAAAAACTGGGTGTAAATAATGAAACTTTGGATGTTCACCCCTTAAGTGATAAAATACATATGGCTGATAGTTATTTAAGATGAGAGAACCATCTTAATTTTCGGTTACTGGGTGCTGTATGCTGGGCCAGAAAAAGGCTTATCGTTTTCATATTTATGTAATGCTTACGGGTTCATGATAAGTGCCTACTACTCGCAACAAACACAAAAATAAAGTTGGTTTCTATACAAATCTCATTAACACCGCTTTATGAACCAATCAGCATCAAGTAAACGCTTTACGGCTCTCCAAGATCTTGGGGTTTACGACTTGCTAAATGAAATATGTAGTTTATCATTTTCTCGCGAAAACCAACACAACATGATTTCTGTGCTATGTTCTTTGATATGCGATATTACTGGCAAAAACTACCAGAATACTTAAAAATATTTAATCTGCTCGATGATTTACGAGAAAAGCTAATATGAAACTTCTTATTGAGAGTCATTATGGGGTAAAATTTCTTTGTAAATGAAAAGCTAATATCTGAAGGTCAAATCAAATCAAAGCTGTTCTTTATTTCATAGCTAATCATATGATTGGAGCATTTTAATGATGCCTACTGAAAAAGAAGCATTGATATGTAAATGTTGAACACAATCATTGCAATGAACTGTATACAATTAATACTTTTCCCCAACGTGTTGATAAGACCGAAAACGAAATCAGTGTAATAAGTTTGAACTTTGACTTTTTAAATAATGCAGAATACCATGTCGATATCAAATTTTAATGCTAATCGTGAAATATTTTATTTCAATAAATAATTCGATACTTCTATCTTAAAGTACCGATGAGATAATGAAACGAATTCATACCGAATATGTTCGTGTTTGACCAAAGCAGAAATTATTCAGGTACATGAACCAAAGAGCAAGAATTGATGGATTGTTTTATTTTGAAAAGATAGAAGCATCGAGAATTTTGATGGTTTTCAACTTAGTGAATCATTTTAATGAATTGATAAATGATCCAATCCATGATTAAGTCATTTTGTGGTCTTTTAGTTGGATTATAATGAAAAGGAATTTAAAATGGATTTAATATTCAACATAGCCTCATGAGAGATGATGTCAAATTTTGGATTATGGTTTTCCATAAGTTTACATTTATACAACACAACGAGACATTAAATTTATCGTTCATATTTAAGTGTCATTTAAATTTTTATAATTATTAATTCTATAAATCGTTCTATATATTTCTATAGTTTGAATATTAATGGATAATATTCAGCATGTGTCAATGTATACAGAAATATGCAGATGTCTCCGAAATGGAATTTGTAGAATGAAAGAATCCCAATGAAGCTTAGGATGTTCTAACTGTAGATAACTTCAAAATGAACTAAGAATGGCGACATTAGGATATTCTTTGCCTCCCCCTGGAATACTTAATAGGAAAAATTATAGATATCATCTTTTGAATGTTTAGAGAAACTGTTACCTTTTTGAAATGTGACAAATCCATTGCAACCAGAAATGATGATTGTTTTGAATAAAAGTTCCTAGAATTGTTTTACCTAAGTAGCTTACTATTTAGAAAGGATAGCTATTTTATCATTATTATTCTTATTATTTTTTATTACCATCATAAACAAACCAAATCAGCAACGTTTCGGTTTTTCCCTAATATGACATTTTCCCGATTTTTAACATTAAACTCGATTAAGAAATGCTCAATTGTGACAAGGAGCACACGGCGGGTGCGACCGGTCAGCAGAGGATGCTCACTCCTCCCAGGCACCTGATCCTACCTCTATCTCTTCGGAGGTCCGTGATGCTATGCTTTAAATATTTCGTTTTATGGATTTTTGAGATTGTTGACGGTTTGTTATTGACATTTTTTCATTGATAACTTATATATAGAATTGATTTAAAAGAACAAATACCAAATAGGTGTTCAAAGGAATAGAACATCGAAGTTTAATGTTTTAAATCTAAGTACCAAAAATTCTTATTGTAACTAATAAATTTGAAAGCAATTATTTAACACTATCTTAAATAAAAATTAAATTTTTATTGCAGTTTTGCAATAACACTTTCTTAAATGAAAGATTAAATCATTGTGCATTTTTGCAAAAAACATTTATCTAAGGTTGAGAAATACCTATTGTTATATTTTTTTAACTATGAGAAAAAATGATTTTTGCTGAAATGTTATTTTTAAGATTCCAAATGCACGTGTTATCTCATGTCATTTGTTAGGGCATAAAATATGGATTGATAAAGTATACAGCGTAGGCACGAACAGATGCTTGGCAATTTTGATACAATACAAAAAAAGGAGATCATGCAAAACACGGAAATGATTTTGTTTTACATACATCGATATATTGAATTTTAAAAGTATCATACAAATGAATGTAAGCTAACTCTTAAATTCTGTACTTCATATTCTCTTTGTTTATTAAGTGCTTTCTGTCGGTGATAATTTGGTTTTTTTTATTTGACTTTCTACAAACATGTTGAATAAGTATTTTTTTTAAGTTTACACAGTAAATTATAAACATGCACAATTGGTTAGTTTGTATTTGTATAGGTAGTTATAATGCTGAATTTTTGAATGTGAACTGCATAATAACAATTTTTGTAGTGTAACTATTTTTGAAGTTTTAGCCTTTAAAACATACATGTATGTTTCTAAGAATGTTTTTGCCAATGTTATATATATATATATATTTAAATTTGATCTAAATAAGAATGACATTTCGTAAATTTTTCAACCGCTCTTAAATTGGTCTATAGCTTTCAATTTTCAAATTTTATTTTTCCATTGCTAGTGTCTGCAATGGTTGATATGAGTAATTGTATTGCTTTGTGAATATTTAAAAGTCAAATATCAAGTTACAAACAAGGTACAGCGTTTGAAATTCTACGTTTGGTAATCAAAGCCCTAGTCTTATTTTATACATCTTTCTATGTACAAGTTTGAATCAAATGTTCTTTTCTTTTGTGAATTATGGTATTTATGAACACATTGAATCAGTTTATTTTGTTTTGGCAAAGAAATTGCATTTCTTTTCTTAACATTATTTATAAACAAAGAAAGACTCGGGCTTCTTGGAACATGCCTAATGCATTTAAAACCAGTATTTTCCCTCCTTAAAATCTGTTTTTGTTGTCAATTTTAATCAAGTAATGAGATCTAATTTTACGCTTAAATGCCAAAATAAAGACTAGTGACATTTATATGTTCAAATTTCATATTTTGTAGTATAAAATTGGAAGTATGTGATCAATCAAACCGAACAATTGTCTTTTAAAACCAAATCTAGAAAGCATTTGAAAACAATGATATTTGTATAAGGAAAAGCTTGATGTGAACAATAAATATCAGGTTGTTTTTTCCTACTTAATCTGCAAAGAATTCTACGAAAGAACTTGTATGAACCTTGTCAGTTTTTCATATTTTTACCACTCATTACTGTACCCTTTGATAATATGGTACTTTGTATTTGTTCAATTACGTATTCCTGGAAATGATGTGCTATATAGCATAGTTATATGGAGTTAAAAAGAAATAAAACCCAAATAGTTGTTGTTTTTTTCTTCAAGAAATGAGATTTGTATTCCTTTAAAAAACCTATTATCACATTAGTAATTTTAGAATAAATAATGGCTTACTTAGGAAAATGTTATCTAGATAGCGAACATATAAACGTAAATGTAATTTGGATATCGTATAGTTTACGTGTCTCATCCCGCCAATGCAAATTGATGGTTTTCAAAATCAAGTGAAATTGGACCTTTTAAGGGTTTAATCTGTCAAGAAAAAGCAACTTAAGAACTACACAGAGACATTGTTGCATATGTTTTAGATAAATGCATGGTGACAGTGCCACATTAATTCATAACCCTGGACACAAAACCGAATCCAAACGTATAGACAGTGTTTTAATATCATCCCAGCGAATTGCAATACTGCATGTTTCAAGTCCATTTTAAAATGTATCCATGTATCTAATTATATATCTATGGCAAATGTCATAAAAATCAGTTTTCTACGGTATTTGCAAATTTAAAAAACGTAACCCGTCTAAAAATAATCCTGCAAAGAAATTGATTTTAAGCAGTGCCAACACTTTAAATATCCGATTTTTTAAATATAAATTTTTGCAAGGAGAAATAACGAAAGAAACGTGTCTTGTGTAATTTGCATGGTGAAAGTTAAGCCCGGGAAATGAGATTTGTGCACGGGGTGCTGGGTACTCCTACAAATCTAACTTATCAGCAAGCACCTGGTATCATCTATGAATACATCTGGTAGTCTGTGAATTCTTTTCATTATCACGGAGGCTTCACTGTCAATAAGTCAAAGCCGTTTGGAATAACTTAACAGATTGTATCTTTTATATTATGTTTCGAAATCTATGGCCTCCTGTCTTGAAATGAATCATGAGAAATTAAATTTAGATATTAAAATTGCACTTGTTGCACAGTTCTAACAAAAATGAAAATCCTAAAATTTACAAAAGGGGGAATGTTTTGAACTTACTTCATTAACTTTCCGAGTGTTGATGAACATAACGTGAAACTTTTTAAAAAGTAGATGGATCTACGTCTTTCTTGCTTTTAATCGAGGCAGTGGTTTAGTAGATAAAGATATCGCTTCAAACTTGTTCCAATATATTTTATTTCATACCTATTCAATTAATCATTTCGAATTTTACAATTTTGTAATTCTTTACATTTTTTAAAACTGCCATACAAAATGTGTTATCTGCCTTGGTAGAAAAGAATATTAAACATTATTTTTGTTCTCTTTAAAAGTCATTTTTGACCTACTGCGTGGATGTGAACATTAAGTCTACACTTGATCACAATACTTGTGATTGTGTTTGATAGGTGCTTCAAATCCCAATGCAAATGGTTGGCCTCATTATCATAAAGGGTTGGTTTTGAAGGTCGTAGATTTTCATAAAATCTGTTATTAGTCAGAGAACTGTCTTCACATCTGGTCGTCCCATGTGTGAGGTCACAGGGGTATCATAAATACGATATTATAAGATTCCATTGTTCAAAAACAATTTTGTACGAGGCAATAAAATAGAGAACAATTTTATCAGCGTAATGTAGGTGAAAAGGCAGGGTGTAAATCAAACCCCGAACGCAGGTGAAAATTAAGTCAACTTATTAGCGCTGTAAATTTATTTTTAAGATCTCTTTTCTACAAAAGGACCCTGTTTATTTAGAAATAAACGCTTCTCATGCATGAGACGAGGAACATATCTTGTAGGCTTTAAAGAAATATTAGAGTGATATATGTGATTTAACTGAGTAACTCTAGATCGAAATTTTGATGAAAATGGTACTTAAATTTCCAAAGCCTTTTTCGACAAAGACACACAATTTAAATCAATCTAAACTGTCATTTTATAAAAGAACTTTTTGATGTTTTCTTATTAATATTAATTATCTCTTTTGCTATTCTTTGTTAGTATTCCTCCATAAAAACGAACAATGGAAAAGAACTGAAAGTAATTCAAACAATTAACGGAAAAGAGAGTTCAGATTTTGAGAAAAAAGCAAATAAATTTTTTTTATATCTTATAAAAGTTTTTCTTGTGCATTAAAATGAAAACTTCAAACTTTGGTTGTGAAATAGAATTTTTTTATACATATAAAGAAAGACAACCCCAACCAGGTACACATTTCAATACATACTGACAAAATTGAAAATTTGCAATAAAGTATGCATACATGTACAATTTTTTCAAATCTAAACGCGTATATTTACGTATTATTTTCAAATGCTTGTAGCTTCGAGTTTAAATTAATGTAACATCTCAATAACATTTTGAAACGCTAGGCAAATATTGCTCAATGCTTTATGTACCAATTACGAAACGGAAAATCTTTTAAACCACACCTAGGACTGAAATATTCATCATAATTTTTTTGTGTGATAAGTTTCAAAATTAACATAATAAAGAAGATCAGTTGTCATTAGATCGCACGTCATTTCTAAAAAAAATCGTAAGAATTAAAGTATATGTCATTTAATATGTCTTGTAATTTTTTTTTATATTTGGTTAATCAATTGAGAAAAGGTTGAAAGTATGATCTGAAAATCATTTGAGATATTATTTAAAATAACATATTAAGAGTCTAAATAAAATAGTTTAACAATTTTCCAGTGTAAACTGTTAAGACTACATATCTTTGGTCTTAATAAAAACCTTCAGCAATTGTTCTAAACGTAAGACCATGGAAAATTGTGAGTTTCATTCTATTTGTACATGTAGTTGTGGGGCTTATCATTATTGATAATATCATGACAATCCTTAACTAATTGCGGCTCAAATATTAGAAAAGCACGTCACATAATACATACTACTCAAAAGTAAATTCTTAACATGTCTGAAAGTAATCTAAATTTCAGAATAGTAAGAAAGAACCCAAACAATACATTGAAAAGATAACCTTTTATGTATTTTAACGTTGGATAATACAATTTTTTAACAATACTATTATAAATATTGCTGATAAATAATTTTGAAGATATCATACCGTTTCTGTTAATAATTTTACAAAAATTGCTATAACATTTACAATAAACATACTTTCTATGAGATTGAATGTTAAAATATATATTATTACACAAGAAAAACGTTAAAATTTATAATACCATGTGTCGTTTTATCTTTCTGTCTATCTATATACATGTATTGCTTTACATCTTCCTCAAAAATACATTTTGAAACATATTCGAAGAGTAAATTGGTTGATGTATATTTTGATCTGTATTTAATGAAAAGTATTGTTACAATGTCTAACAAATGTTTTGAGTTCTTGGGATTGGTAATGATAACATAATTTGACGTTGTCCTTGCAACACCAGGGTCTGATTTTGAAAAACTTATTCCTTGTAAATGTTCGATATTAAAACTACATTAGTGTCACACAACTCAATGTAAGATTTTACCAACATGCCCCCGTTGCCTGCCAGTGCCAATCTCTACCAGAGTCAGTTAGAGAACTAACTTATTGTTTTTAGTATTGCGATAAAGGATTTGTTGAACAATATATCAGGATCGACAAAGTAGTTAATCGGGTTATCACTACTACTGGAGAACGGCGTACTAATGGTACAAGTCTCTATTCTGATCACGCCTAGACTAACTTTTCTCAGGGTTTTTATGCCATACAAAGGTGCAGGGGTGATTTTCAAATACGATAATTTTCACCGACAATTGCACAAACATTTTCCAAAAACGACGTAATTAAAAGATTTTTGATTGAAAGAACGAGGTAAATGGCAAATCTGTGTTCCGACACTATTTATGTTGTAAATTCTATGGGACAAAAACTTGAACGAATTGGTATAATAACCTGCCTATGCAATTCCTTGTTATCGAGTCGCGCTGTAAGGACCTCTCGCCCATGAAATGTCATAAAGTAGTTAGTTGATAAAAAATCTCCCTGAAGTCAAGTTCAGAATGGAACAATAAGAAATGTTGGTGTATTGTACCCTGAAATGGTTAAGTTTTCTTATATATATAAAAAAGCCTTGGAGGTGGCTGACATTTTGCCATGGATCAAACAATAGCAAGAATTAAAAATCCATTAGTATAAAACTACCATTTAAGTTGAAAATCAGAGAAAATATTAGAGTCGTAGTTTTACATTGGTTATGGATTACTGTTTATTTTTTAATTTTCAGTTAATATAATACCTTTTTCCAATCTGACATTGACATTGCATTACGTTGTCTGTACATCATGGTACGTTTGTGACCTGTGATTTGATAATAAGTTCGTTTGTTGGAGTATTTATTGACCGAAATCATGTTTATTGTGGCACATAGGAAAGAAATACTGTATGTTTTATTACACTATTCATATTAGAATTAATAAATTAACTTTTTAATTATGTTTAGCAATGCAGTTGTCTCTTTTATGCACAATAATTTATAAAGGTAAATTCATTTTATTGCCAGAAACAAAAAAAGTAATTTAATAGTGCTTTTTACATCTTTCTCTTACGAATACACAGCGATATTATGTAGCATTCGATTGGCTATTTACTTTTGTCACAATAAAATCACCTATCTTTATTTGTAATGCCAGCAATATAATTCACATGTCTGACTAAAACGTTTTACTTAATTGTTGTTTTTTGCTTTAGTTTTATAAAATCTAGTGTTTGTTTAATATATTTATGTTTTGCTATATTTTTATATTATTTAATTTCTTTTATTATTATATACAAAATTGATAAATAAATCCAATAAACTATATCCTATACACTTAATTATATATTATACTAATAATTTCATTTTTTTTCTTATAAGTGTATGCAAACAGTTAAAAGATCATCTAGCAAAACAAAATGTTTTCAAAACTCGACACTTAAATTCTTTTTCGAATATTTTCTTCTTGTTGATTTCGTGATGATTTATATAACTACATATCATCCTTATCATATAATCTTATTCAAGAAAATATCATTTAAAAGACTAGCAAGAATCAAATTATTTTAATTTTCTGTGTTAACTTTTTTTTGCTATTTTGTAGAAGAGTTGACATTATGATATATATATATATATATATATATATATATATATATATATATATATATATATATATATATATATAAAATGTTTTTTTCATTTATTTGTTATTACTGGAAGATTATGATAACAGATATGATACTACTTTTGCGAAAGAGCAAAATTATGCCAAGCAAATTTTAGTTTTAGTTTTCTTAACATAATATACAGTTAGTTCAAACATGTGCGCGTGATGTTTTCTTAAAATAAAAAAGTTTATGATCAATGCTGTTTGGTCTGGTTTTTCAACAATTGAAACATTTTTAATAACTGTATGAATACTTTGTAAATTTATTGATTTGTATACAGATTAGGAATTACTTAATGATACGGGCCTTAAGTAATTCCTAATCTGTATACAAATCAATAAATTTACAAAGTATTCATAATTTTGGGCTACTGAATTTGGTTCTCATCATTTATACTCAGCCATTTTTTTGTTTGCCATTAATGTATCGATTACCAGCTTAATTCGTTTATAAATAAACCCCATTATCAACTATTTGCTGTAATGTTTCCAGTTCAACTGTTCTCGACCATGAGATTCCTTTGGGACAACATTTCTTTATAAGTAATAACAATGAACGTGCATTTAGATGCAATGGTTATCGAATGTCAGTTGTATAATTCAGTATAAGTTGTGTTGCCCGGCCGATGTTTCAATGATATCTGCTCTTATCTGATCCCTACCTGTCAATGGCAATTAGAAAACCAGCCTAATTGGATTCTGAATTTTTCCATTTGCGGAGAATACTAAATAGTCTGGATTATATCAAATCGACGCTTCCCGATGTCCATATGATTGATATGGTTTCAAAATGATATCATTGAAACTGAAAACATGAACAGATGCTTCTACAAGAGCAGTTTTGTTTAAAAAAACCTAATACATTTTTTAATTGAGTATATCACAGATATGAACAAAGATATAAATGTAAAATTGTTTTCATTTGTCATGTGAATCCTTGTTTATTATGGTGCTATATTTCGTTCCATTGATGTTGTCATGGTAACGTTCTTCATATTGTGGTGATAAACCGTGCATGTGTTTTTATACTTGTTTGCAGTCGTCCATAAAGAGTGAAAAATTAAAAAAAAAAACCACACACCTAAATATTTTCAATAATCTTTTAATTTCATTTTGAAATTGTCATGGGTATTTCCTGATAAATTTTAATAATTGACGACGCACCAGGACATGGTTATACTTGTCTGCTGTCACAGAGGTGATTCCTGTAACACTGTTAGTTGACACATTGCTCTTGAAAACGTTATCCAGATGGACTGCAATTGATATATCGTAGGAAAATAATCAAACAGAAATATTTTTATTCGGTATTGCTTATCAGTTTTATGGATTTTCATTCCTGGTGCGCTCTAGATATCATGGTTAAGCTTAAAATGTATTTTGCAATGACTTGCAAAAGATTTTTAACAAGGTCTCTTCGGTCCTCTGCAATTATCTAAGTAAAGGTTACAGTGCTAAATGCATCAAAAGGATCAGAACCCAGGAATCAGGTTAGATTTGGAAATTCAAAACAGGCAATAAGGTTGTGAATAGAATCATTGGCTCCTTGTCCTTCCAAGATATGTAAGACTATGGATGACCGTTTGCTGGAGCAGAATAATTTGATGTATCAGGGACATGGATGACTCCAATATACAGCTGCATTCCCAATTTTCGTTAAAGTTATTAGGGGCTTACTTCAAGACCAGGGCTCTTTGAAAAAGATCCATGGTATTTTGGTTAGAGCAAAGGAGACTGGTGTTATTTCTCGTATCATTTTGGGACAGGCACTGCTTATCAACAATCCGGGTCTCTCTGGCTAACAATCAGGGCCCACTCTACACCAGCGCCACGTCGTCATTAGAACGTGACATGCTATACAAAGGAAGTCACCCCAATCCAGAAACACGGTGTGCAGTTACCAAAAAATTGCACAATACCGTGTGCATATCCCATCCATCAATTCTCCATTTGCCGCTCAATTATTCTCAAACAAATGTTTGGTTGTACTTTGATTCTTGCTAGTCTTGTAAATGACTGGGTGTTCTTCAAATGTTGACGACCAATTAAACCTGCAGGGAGGGGGGTGGGTGTGTTTCCATCATAACTTCCTGCACATTTGAGCTATGTTGGTGTCGTTAATTACACGTTTCTCTTGATTGATAGGGTGCAAATATGAATTTAACGTAGGTAAGCTGTATTTTGTGGTCTACGACTGTTAATTTTGTTGTAAACATATTTGTGATTTACAGGCGTATGGGGATACAGTTAAATACTCCTTTTTACATATCAATTTCGAGAATATTGCATGTATCCGGATTCGACATTATGGATAAAAGACTTTACAAAGTTCAGAAATACTCTTAAGGGCTCCACTCCTTTTTTCTTTCCTTCTTTTAATTTAATTGTTATTGTAGCTTATGAATTTTTTTTATGTTGCACTGCGTACACTTTTCAAACACATTATTTATTTCAACAATGTATTGTATTTAATTTATATGAATATTATGCTATTTGATGTATGATATATTTTAATATTTCTTTACATTTTTTATTATAGGTATTTAATGAATTATTATTATCTATTATTTATTGAAAATTTTTCTAATATAATTGACTAATTCTTGATTATAAAATATTGTATTGCATAAACTTCACAAACATTTTATCATAAACATATTCCATATTTCAAATAATATTTTTCTACTTTTATTATTTTAATTAAATACAAATTTAGATTTTTTCTTTTAAAAACGAATACTTACAAATACCTTTATCTATTATTTTGGTACCGTCATTTAGTATTTAAAGATATGGATTACTTCTTTTTTCAATGCATAATATACCTTATATTTTATTACAGGCCTATAGTTGCAATGATATTTTCTCAATACATAGTTTAAGCAAAAACATTCTCTCCTTATGAATATCAATTTCATTATTTAACATTTGTTACCGTTTTGTTGGGATGCATTTATCTGATTTTTTTAAAATTTCATGTCGGCATAAAAGAATTTTATTCTATTACATATACTATATAATAGTATTTCAATAAAGTATTTCAATAAAGCGAAACCGAAGTTATATCATTAAATATTAAAAACTTGGAACACACTGGATTATATACTGCATATATCTTTAAAAAACGTTATTACAACTATTTACTTTTATCAAATATATATAGATACAATTCACTTTATCTTAATCATAAAAAAATTCCTTGATGTGTGAATGTATCGAAAAAATGTTGTGATTTCATGATGTGTCACAAATTTTGTGTCATTTACAATTCAAGGTAATGTTCTCCAAAACATACTGTGATTTGCCTTCGTTAAGTGTTGAAACAAATGCGCTTTTTATGTACATGAATGTTTCATTGAATTTGTCAAAAGGTTAAAATAACATTTTTGAAAAATCAGAAATTGCGTTTTATAAACAAAATGAACAATATTAAAGATTGTAGAAATGATTTCTGTCTTTGTTAAAAAAAAATGTTTATTATTTTAAAAATCAATGATTGCAAAAAATCATGCCGTCTCTTTTGGAATTTTATCATTACTAAGTGTTATTTTTTGTAATAAATTTATTTTTGTAATTGATTTTATTGTCTCTTAATACTTTATAAATAAGCAGTAGTTAATGTAAGGTTTGATACGGTAACCATGTTCATATATTGAGATTCCCACGTTAATGACACCTGCCGACGAAAGATATTAATGTAAGTTTAAGAACTTGTTTATCAATCGTTGTAGTTGTGAGAATTGCGAGTAATTCAGCAGACTTTCCTTAATTGCGTAAACTATGCACTTTTGAGTAAGAGGCCTAGCTTTTTTGGTAGCTAACCGCCAAAAATTGAGTATGGTTATATTACGTGGCCGTTACATCGTAATTATATAGTTCTTATATAGTAGTCTTAATAGTTTACACCTGAAGATGAAATTTTTATTTAATGTATGTAAAGATTAAAAAAACATACATTTGGCACCTTGGTTTCTAATGAGATAGTCTAAAAAGTTATGAAATTTTAAATACTATTCGGCCCCGTTGAAATTCGTTGGAAAAGCGCCATTTTTCAATGTTTTTGTATTTCTGCCCTGAAGATTTTTTTACGCTGAGTACATAGAGATGTCAGTCGGGCAGATGTTAGCTCAAATAATTTTGAGTCATATTCATAAAAATATCTCTTCTTTTAAACTAACCAATTTCCGATAAAAAGAGTTAATCAATGAGTTCAGCTGTACATAGTTTTTCAGAAAGCTTGGAACAAGTGTGCACACCAAGTGTGCAGGTATTTTGCGTGGTGAATTTAGTCAGCCGGACGGTGATTGCATGGACCGTGCATTCTTATATATAAAGAAGTACTAGTATACAGTTTGACTATAATAGTCACTGTGCTTTAAACAACTCTCAAATACTGGTCATATGTATGGAAATTCATGGTCTTCTTTAAAGAGTTATTTTTATATTATAATTTTTAAAGCATAATATTTTCAGGCACTTTGGTAAAACCACGAGGAATATACTAGTAATTTGTGAGGGTTAAACCTCTATAGCTGAATTGTTGTTGGGCGCCGATTCAATATTTTTGAGGTATATGCTGGTATCAAAATACGTTATTGGTATCAATATTTAAAAAAAAAAAGTTTGTTGAAAAAAAAATGGATTTATTTATTTAAAAAAAGCATTTTTCTATCAAGACTTACTCTTGATTTATTAATAAAAAAATCGAATTTCTTGATATCCGAAAATGATTTTCTGACATATAAAAATAATTTTTACATCTATATGTATATTATAAATTCTGATATGAGAAAATCAGTTTCTTGATATCAGGAAATATGACCTACGTAAATTTTAAATACGATCGACTTAATTAATGCTTCCTGTCGTGCAACATTTATCTTAGTTCTGTCAGCAATTTGTGTTGAACCTGCATACAACAACTATAAACTTGACTGAAACAGAGCCATTTTAACAGGACCTTGGACTTTCGGTAGGATGTAGCTATCTATTTCTTGCGTCAAAACAACTTAAAATGGTGCTGGCTTCAAGTCAAATATGCATCAATTGCGTAATCTTAGCTCATTGCCAGACAAATCATCTTGTTGATTTCAAAGAGCAATGACTATGATGACCGAATAGCCAACAATGAAATAGACATGCCTATGTCAGAATGCTGTTTGGGTAAACAACAACAAAAGTCCAAACTCTTGTTAAAATGGTTCTAAAATGGTATATTTGATTTAACTTCATCAGCTTTCTCTATATCCTCAATGATCAAATCAAAACTGCTTTGGCTACCAAACAAATTAAGTCGATCCCAGGGAGGTGCAAGCAAAGAACAAAGAAAAACGATGGCGACACGTGCACACTGCAAACACGTACAGTTACTGTCTAAATAGAATATAACCAATTATCGAGTACGCTTATTTAAGGAATGAATTTAATTTCTACCTATGTTATACGATATAACATAACTTGGGGCAGTTTACGCTTTATAAACCGCGAAGCGGTTTATAAAAAAGCGTAAACTGTTCCAAGTTATGTTATACTCGTATAACATAGTTAGAAATTAAATTTATTCCTTATAATTTAATTTTCTACTATTTAAATTAGATAATAAGGCCCATTAATTAGTTAAAATATGTTAATTTGTACAAAATTTAACGAGGCCGGGTCTAATTTGTTCTGCCCTAGATTTTTGGATGAAACTTTTTACATAAATTTCTACTGATATAATTATTTTTTTAAGATCAAAAAATAAGACATTTACCACACCGTTTGTTTAGGGGGTCATCTCAAAGTTTGTTAATCTTTAACATAGGACCCTATGGGATTTTGCTTGAAATGTATCAATTTTGCATATTTTTTGCATTTTTTCAAAACTTCTGCCCTAGGGATTTTTTTTTCTGTTCTACATATTAAAGTTATTGCTAAAAGGCATCAAATGGTCAAATAAAAAAAACCTTTTACCTCCTGGTTTGTTCCAGGGGTCTTATCAAAATTGATTTTTGTATGCCCAATTTCCCAGATTCGTCAGATAATGGCTATTTTTTATTTGACAAAGGCGGAAAAGGTGATCTATATAGTATTATTAAAACATTCAGACATATTTAAGTAATAAAAAAATATATAACATCACAAATTAAGGGTCATTAATATAAAATACATGGTTACTGTCTTGAAATATATGAATTAAGCTATATTTAGGCGGGTTAAGAAAACGTGACAGAGGGCTAGGCTTGCTGAACCCTCTTCTCGTTTTCGACCCGAGCCCAAATATAGCTTATACTTAGAGACATTTATGTTTATTCCACAATATAACATTATTTTTACGCATCAAACGAGATATTTTCAACAATTTTCGCTGAATATCTGCAGTTCAAACTATCACGCCATGGCGTCAAACAAGCAAAAAGATGACGTCACAATACAAATGAAACGCTGCGCGAAAGCGTGCGTACTCGTTCTGTACTCGGCCTCGTTAAACGTAACGTCAAGCGGATTTATACGTTTTGCACGCGCGTCTTATTGTGACGTAGGCAAGTTATGTTATACGATATATATGAATTTGTTTAGCCAATCAAATGAGGCGTTACAATCAGAATTAAATTATAAAATCATAACATTAAAATGAATAAGTTTAGAACAATAAAAGAATAAAACATTTTCAAAAAGCGAATCAAACACTGTCGTTCAACTGTTACTAAGTAAATTTGGGTTAAGGGAGTATTCATTAATTATGTGTGGACTCTTCGCTATTTTTTAAAACTTTCTGATATCATAAAAAATCTATTTTGTGATATCAAAATGTCAGTTTGAATTTATGATATCAAAAATTATTTTCTGATTTCCAAAAATCATTTTTTTGATATCAGAAATAGATTATTATAATCTACAAAAAATTAAATAAGAAAATGAACAACTTTTATTTATCAAGAGTTGGAATTTTTTATATCTAAAAATCTTTTTCTTGTACCAGAAAAAATATATTTTAATAAAAAAAATATTTTTTGCAATTAAAGATTATCTCAAAATTGTTTAAAACGGCGGCATAACATGTATCTGCGTTATTTTCTTATAATTAACTACGTAGAGAACATTTATAAACAAGCAGTGTCCACTGAAAAACGTTAAAATTATTCCAATATACTGCAATATAGGATTTCTGCTTCCACCAATCAAAGATTGCAGAACTAGTTTATTCAGAAATGGGAAAATGATATCGATAATTCATCCAAGGGTCAAATATATAAAATTTATAAACAAAATTTTGGATTTCAAAAATACTTAGGCACTCTTACAAAACAAATTTGGAAACCACTATCAAATTCAGAACATCAAATCACCGTTTACCGATTGAAACCGGTATATGGTGTGAAATTCCTGTAAATTACAGGAGTTGCACACTCTGTAATATTGGTAAATTAGCGGACGAATTTCATTTATTCTTGAGTGCAAATCCTTCTCAACTTTACGCAAACAATTTCTACATACCAGGTATTGTCATAAACCAAATATATTAAAATATAGGGAACTGTTTACGACATCATACATAAAGACATTGAAAAAAAATTGAGCACTTTTATTTTGAACATCCAGGAGTAAGTCCGATGTCCCTTATTGTAGTACTCATTACATGTATTACTCTTGGCTTATTAAATACCAAATATTTACATTTTTCAGTGTCTTTGTCTGTGATAACACTACCCATCGAATTTGTACTATACGGTCCAATAAATTCAAATGTCGTATAATGGGGCGCAAACGGGGTTTGCTTATTTATCTTTAGTATTTAATCGTACAGTTGCTGAACATAATGTAAATACAAGTAATAGAAATCATTCTTTGAATATTATGAGGTTATAATTTCGGTCGGGGTGTGATCAAATCTATCATAAAGCCCTTCGGGCTTTATTAGATTTCATCACATCCCGACCGATATTATAACCTCATAATATTCAAATGATCATCCACTTTTTCCATCCCTTTATGAATTATTACTATTTTATATCTCTTTTTTGTGCTTATTGACACATGAATTAATATGTTGTATCACAATATATATAATGTACATGTATAAGACCCTTGACATTATTATTTAACACAAATATGTTTATGTACCTCATGTACCATTGAATGTTAATGGTTTAAGAGAATAAATTTAATTGAATTGTGTATATTTGCGATTTTCTTCCCTTTTTCAATAAAACTAGAAAAGTATTAATCCCTTGTTTTAAGGTTTATTTTCTGTAATGTAACAATGTCAAAGCAATCGATTTTCTTTCAGAAAGCAACCATGCTAACCTCAAACAATATACATGTAAAAATACATAAAATAGAACTGTTGTTCTACCTCTAGCTGTCTGTTTTCTCTGGTAATCAGAAAACATAAATAAAATAAACATATTTTTACAGCAAACAAAAAAACTGCTAGCAATGCTTAATAAAGGTGTATTATCGGATTCTGACCATAAGAAGTAATTCATCATATTTTACATTTTACACTGATTATCTTATTTCCTCTACAGTAACACTAAAATCAAATGTAAATATGCAACGTTTTATGTAATGAACAAAAATCACTCAATTTTTTTCCCTATTCAGTGTACAAATGCCATCAAAATATCGCTCAGCTACATATAATAACATCGAATTTGAAAAAGGAAAATGATGATTTGAAAACTAGTAGTTGATCAAATAAAACTATTGAGGGACATATATACACATCGTATAATCATCGACAACCACCCAGCAAAATTGTTATTGTACAAACAACAGTATAGAAGGTTATTCACCTATTAATGCACATATTACAAGACACTCACATATGAATAGATATAAAAATTAATCATTGAAATGTTGAGCCCTTCCATTCAATATCACTAGAAATATAGCATCGGTGGGCTACAAGATGGAAACCAAGTTCAAATGATCGGAAGCTAAATTACTATGACTCAGATCATGCATTGTCAACTTGCATAAAATCATTTTGGTATTATGTAATACACGTACTATTATAATATCTTAAAAGATGAAGTAATGTTGTGAAAATAGTAATAAGGTATGTGTTCATGCATAGTTTGAAAAATCCATGTATCCAAAACCCATCCTACAGAAGGGTTGGAACTGATTGATTGAGACAAAATAATTCAGTAAAAAAATCATTCCCCATAATACAGGATATACATGTAATAAATGTTTCCTTTATATTTTGTGACATAGGTACACAAAACATTTTCACTATATATAATTATATAAATATATATTTATATGTTTTTCCATTATCATAAAGGACTTTATTGCAATTTGTGAAATGTTTTTTGATAACTTTAACACAACAGAATAATATTTTGGAAACTTACTTATTGAAATATATTGGCAGTTGTTACCAAATTACCGTAAGGTCACCAAAATTGAAATCTTGTATACTTGTATAAAATTTTCACTCAAAATCGCCTAATTTTACACTGTCATATTAACTTGCCTTATTGAAAATAAGCAAGTTTAAATATTGATTCTAAACCCCAATTAATAAAAGATTTTCTTTAATTTACAAACAAGGATACACAAAGGTGAAAAAAGCAGCAATGGACCAACTACTGGTAGCTAGGGGCCATGGTACACTGTATCAAAGACACAAGATGGAAATTTCCTTTAGTTACTTTGAACTGAATATTTTTAAAATGTGTTTTTATATTCAAAATCTTTCAAATTGATGCTTTTTGTGAAAAACTGACTTAACACTTTATATTGAACATTGTATATCAAGAAAATTTCATTGAAATTCCTTCGTTTTGAAAACTCCAAAACAACAGTTGATATTGCATGAAAGCAAAATCACTTAACATATCTAATAGATATTCATTAAAAAAAACCCATATAAATAACACATCTTGTCTTATCATATAGCTAACATTTCTGCTGTCATTTACAATTTGTGGGACAGTGTCCTCAAATTAGCTTATAAATTTTATGGAATTTGACCATCATAAGGCTCTGATACAGTACCATGCAGATAATGATCCAGCAACAATTAAGGACATGCGCGACGTTCCTAAGTTATATACTAAGTAATTTTCCTTCATAGATTATTTCTTCATTTGCATTTAAACATCTTAATGCCCAAAAATTCAGGGTTCGTTATCAGACTAATTTTGGAGTTAGAATATTTTGAATTTTTCTTTTAATTGCATACAAAATGAAATTGAATGCTGTTTAATAAAATCATAGTCAATATTTTCAACTGAAACTATATTTTTCAAATAGAAAAATGTCATACAATATGAAAATATATTTTTGAAATTATGTAGTGGAAAAAATCTTCACAGAGCTGAGATAGGAAAAAAATAGCAAATAATGGAAGATAGGCCACGTCTGACATTTAAGAGTGTGTTGATTATTATCAACCATAAAACAAAAATGTGTAAACTACAAAACATGAGGAAAATAAGTGATCTGTTAGGCTATTGAAATTTAGGCATTTGTAAAGTTAACATTGATCTTGAAAAGTGAAAAATACTTAGGTAGTTTCAGTGACCATTCGTAAAAAAGTATTACATATAATACTTTTAGTATTAGATAATTATCTATAACAAAAAATACATGTAGTTATTTATTAAGGCAAACAAAAATAAATGTTTTGATTCTCAGGCACTGCTGCATCCACATTGAAATTCTAATCAAAAGTGAAATGACTCAATCTTTTAACTTTTGGAAGTGTAAGTATGAAACTTGAATTATTCCACTTTGCAAATTTTTCAATAAAATCAAAAATAAATAAATGTCTGTTATATTATTTTTTGAGGTTTTATCATACAATTTTATATAACATTTATAAGCATGTTTAAAAGAAATAACATCAAATAAGTGTAACATACACTTATAATTATTCAAAAATATTTTGCACAACAATCGATATGTATAAATATATGTTTATCTAAACAGTATAAACATGGTTATGTTTAAAAAAAAAGACTCAAAACTTGACAGTTTGAAGGATCCAGTCAAATCAGGGAGAAAATATTCATGAAACAATTAAAAAAAATCAGAGAGTTGGCCAATAGGCAGAAAGCGAATTTGCTGTGGGTTTCTGGCCATGCATGAAGAGGAGACTAGTACACGTGGAATAAATAATTGATTTTTATATAAATTTGATAAACTAATCTTGATGAACTCTTAGTGTGTTAGCGGGCTGGAAGGTTCCATTGTTTAATCTTCTACCAACTTCTTGTCTTTCAATCACTGGGTTAAACTGTGGTTGTCCTGCAGCCATTTCACCATGGATTGGTGCCATGGCCCCAGGATTTATATCTTCCTCATATTCATCTTGATTATTATTTTCTTGAGCGTTTGTTGTGACATTTTCAGGGGCATAAATAAGTTTGTGGCACAGCGGGCAGTTATCCTGAACATACAGCCACTTCCTTAAGCACACACCATGGAAGTAGTGTTGGCACCTAGTAATTCTAGCATTGTTTAATTCATGGTAACAAATAGCACAAACATCATTGAGTGACTCCAATTCTGATTTAGAAGCCTGAGGTAAAGAATTTATCTTATTGACCGCAGTTCGCCGCTTGGTAAAAACTTGCCATCCATTCTTAGCTTGCACCCATATGTTACAATATGCATGAATACACATCATAAAAGCACGAATGGCTCCTCCTGATTCAAACACCATTATCCAGGCTCCATTACAAAACAGAAATATACCAAATAAAAATTCTATTGTATTTCCAGTGGATTGAATATAATACACATAGTCATCCAGTCCTTCCCAGAAAGTGTTTCTGTAGGCATCAAACAAAAATAAGGCGTACACAGTCAGAGATATAATCACTTTGAACATGACTTCCACACTGAATGCAGTGACAGATAACAACCAGGTGCTGATGCTGTAATTGCTCCATAAATACATAAGTAAACAGGTGGGAAAGGTAAGCAAGAACACACACATGGACAGCACACGCAGGTGTCGACCACATTGCTGCTCTGTGAGGCACTCAGTGACATCAAGATGGGGTGAATCATGCTATGTATGAAATGAGAGATAGCTGTAAGGAGGAGACAGAAGTTCTTGCAGAGTCTAGCCAGTCTCACCTCCGGGCGAAGTCCTGTCAGCCCTGTCTGGAGGCCCAGAATGAAGAATAAAATGGCAGACACAGTGCCCATGTTTCTGTCCTCTTCAGAGTCTGATCCTACACAGAAGGCCAGGAATACGCCCACGTGATGGGCAAAATAGGATACCACACTTGTCATGCCCAGCATGGCAATGTAATTTTCACAGCTTTGGGTAAATAATCGAATAACGATAGAATAATAATCTAGGGAGTACAGTAAATGCTGGCTCTCATCTCTCTGGCTATAATCTTCAACACACAGTAAAGTGAGCTGATAGAAAAGTCTCGTTATCCAGAAAACTCGAAGCACTTTGGGTACTTGGAGTCGAATCCAGTGATGTTCGACAAATCCTTGAATTCCAATAGCACTGAGAGTTATTTTGATCACATTATAGGCCTGTCTGAAAGTCCAGACAAATGCTCGGACAGACCCAAATACTTCTATGGCAATAGCAAAAGTTGGACCAACCATTGATATCACAGGCACCCATGATAAATACTCACTGTTCGGACACACTAAATATACTATGGCGGGAAACATAAAGGATGTCATCATTCCTAGTGAAATAATGGCCTTAATTTCTGTCCTTGGTAAAGTCCTTTGTCTCAACATCCATATATAACTGAAACTGTAAGCTAAGAAGAGTTGTGTAACTGCATTCTGCGTTAAATCATAAAAGTCATGACTGTGGTGGGTGGAGCTCTGGTTCTCAGCCAGTGTGGGGATGCCCTTGTTCCATGTGTATGACATCATTAGAAAGGTGACCATTGCCGTAAAACTGTAGATGTCCTGTATTTGGCTTGTGGAAAGCAGGAATACCACCACAGCAAGGGCAAACACTAAAAACACAAAACATAAAACACTTATCAAAAGATGCCTAAATCTAAATAATTTGAATTTTTTCTCATGATTAATTAAAACTATTTTGATGCATGGGAATGTGGGTTTTGTATTGTTCTTTTAGGATTTTCCTCTTCCTTTGCAACAAATATCAATTATGACAATAAATAAGGCACATTAGGTTATTGAGAAACAATTCAACAACAGCATCGAACACTGTGTGACAAAGTGAATATGATCAATAATAGCGGACTACAGCCACTCAAAAAAATGTCACTAAATGTGTTGACCAATGAAGCATGAATGTATAAAAGTTGGGTAGAATCTAATATTCAGCTTATCATCTACAAAATCATATGGGAGAAAGACTCTAATATAACAGTCAATAATAAAAAATTACCAAAATCTTCAGCATGTTCAGTTCAGGGCAGTGATTTACTGAAAAACGCCATACAAATATAGCTTGATTAAACTATCTGGGTGCGTCTTTTTACACCAAGGAATCCCAAGGAACCCCAAGGATACCCCAAGGAACCCCACGGATAGAAATTAATAACTATTAATACCCGAGGGGTCCCATTGGAGTTCAAGGGTCATATTAATAACAAAGAATCTGGGCACACAAGATAGTGATTTTGCAGGAACCATCAACACGAACCAATTCGGGTTTAAATGTCTATATCCTCGAACTGCTATGTACAAGTTTGAACAAAAATTGATTACTCAAACTATATTATGTTGAGAGTATAAATATGGAAGGGAATTACCGCCAAAATTCTATGTATCTTGCTTTTATTCTTATTATGCTTACTTCTTTATTCTTCATTACATTTACCGGTACACTTGCATGTCACTTTATTGTTTTCATATTCATGCTTATCCAATTTCACTTTGCCGATTCTCTTTGATCCTTCATTGTTTGCTTAATTCTATGTTGCAACATCCTCTTATTATTTGTGTAAATTCTTTCTTTTATCTCTGTTACAAACGTGAATTCAAACACGCAAACCATAAAGCACTTTCAATAAAGACGAATACAAGTTGCATGAATTTATTGCTGCATTATGACGCCAGGCGGCAGTGTGCGCGCTACAATCGCTGCTTCCCGAAAAAAAACCAACGTAGCTAGCTAAATGTGGGATGTTTCGCACCATGACATTTCGCTCCAATGTTTATATGTTTAGATCAAGAAATGGAGGGGAGGTTAATGTACTAAGGGATAATTTATAATTTTGTTTGCCGGGGAGGGGGGGTGGGTAGGTCGAGTTCTATTTTCAGTAGGTTTACTTCATATGTGAATTTAAAAAAGTTTGAATATTCAAGGGTGGTGGGGTGACTGGACCCCCCTCCTAAAATAAAATAAAATTCTAAGTCTGCCCATCAGTTATATTTATGAGACGATATAATCTTACACTCATAATTAGCACCCGTATCATAATTATTATCATCGCAAGCTTGATATGGAAGTCGGTCAATTCAACTATTCATTTAATCAGGACGACATGTATGAGGTTCATGTCTCTAAGTAACATGTATCATAGCCTAAACACCTTCAAATCTAAACATGGACATTCAGTTACATGTACATGATTTTTATTAAAATAAACAAACCTACAATAAGCATGGTTGTGAGTGATACATACACATTTTTATCACTTCAAAAATCTGTGTAAATAAGAAGCATACATTATTAATGTTTTGTATTTTGGAAGAAAAAAAATATTTTATTTAGAACTTTATATAAGAATTTTTATTTAGATTTGATTTAGATTTTAAACCAAAACGCATAAACAGTCATATCACATACCGTATTTTAATCTCTCTGTCTGGTTTGTTTTCGTATACTTATTGTGTAATTAATTCACTGATAATTTAGATTCGTTAATTTTACCGCGTTTACTTCTGCGACTCCACCGTTCTGTGCCGAATCGCAAGAATATAAAATCGCGTGCACCAAACTTAGTTTTCATATCACAAGTTCAAAACTTTTAGAAAATAAAATAAGTGAGATTTTAAAACCTGCAGTTTTATGTTTTTTAACCCGGAATTTCACGCGGATATTAATTCATCGCATTTTATCAGGGATACACAGTATTGTAGCCTAACGAGAGGTATATAGTGATTCATGCAAGTGATAATTTTCACACGTACTGGAGTACAAGAAAAGCTACTTCTAATTATTTCGTACCCCAGTCCTTTTATTGTTTTTCAAAAACATCTTTAAATTTGGTTTAAATTTATTTCTATTTCATCTACATATTCCGCGGGTACCTGTGGACAGAACCGTGCATCACCCCACCTCTTTTCACCTCAAATGAAAATAAAATCCTGTCGACAAGTACTTGTGACATGTTCCTCTCCTAAAAATTAAGCGTTCCTGCAAATAATTTGCAAATAATTTGTTACTGCATATATATACGGTACATCATTGCATTGCGGATCTAAAATGAGATCAGATCCACCCCCAATGGAAAATTCACCCTTATTTAATCAACCAATAAAAATGTTACATTAAAAGTTTAAAAATTTATCAATTTAAACTTAACTGTTATATAAACTGTTATAGTTAAGTTTAGATTGATAAATTATAAACTTTTAATGTAACAAAAACATTAATACAAAATTATCTCTCAGATACCACCCCCCCCCCCCCCCCTCTGATTTTTTTTAGAACCGCGCGGAGGCATTTTACATGTACACAAAAAAAACTCCGTATCTTTTTAAGTATGCGTATATCGTGGCTTGTTAAAAGTTAATTATATTAACATGTATTTCATATTCCTATACTAAGCCCTTAATTTGAGATGTTTTCACGAATTTATTAAATTTATGCCATTTGTTAGTTTCGTTTTAATAAATCTTCGGGAGCAGCAATTGTAGCGCGCACACTGTCGCCTGGCGTCATAATGCAGCATTAAATTCATGCAAATTGTATTCGTCTTTATTGAAAGTGCTTTATGGTTTGCGTGTTTGAATTCACGTTTGTAACAGAGATAGAAGAAAGAATTTACACGAATAAGAAGAGAATGTTGCAACATAGAATTAAGCAAACAATGAAGGATCAAAGAGAATCAAAGTGAAATTGGATAAGCATGAATATGAAAACAATAAAGTGACATGCAAGTGTAAATGTAATGAAGAATAAAGAAGTAAGCATAATAAGAATAAAAGCAAGATACATAGAAATTTGGCGGCAATTCCCTTCCATATATAATTACAAGTCTATTCTGGCTATTGAATAAAACTCACAAGCTTTCTGAAAAGGGAAATGAGGGGTAAACCGATAAAACTTTATATTAGAAATTTAAATATATATATTTTAATTGAATTATACTGTATATCATAATAAACTAGTAATAAGAACAAAAAATAGTGTTCATACGGCAGAAATCAATAACGACTTATCAAAATATACCGGTATTCTAGTATAATTCAACATAATGTTATACCAACATTCATTTAAAAAAAAAAGTAAAATGAAAAGTTAATTTGAGTCTCGAGCAGGATTTGAACCCGAAACACTGCGTGAATGTCTTCAAAATCCAGAACGAAACCAGTGAGCCATGCGAGACTTTGAAATTGGGGTATAAAGTAGTGTTGGAGACAATATTGTCATATCTCTGGACTTTGTTTTATTATCCTCCAAAAATATTTTGAAAAAGTATATAATTATTCATCTCTGGGTCATCTCTCCATCTTTTTTTAAAAAGCCACGTTTTTAATGTTGAAATATGTTATCTTTACAAATTTCAAATTTGTGGAGAGAAGACCCAGAGACATCAGAATCACTTAAAAACAGCTGTAAATAAGTACGATTTTGCATCAATTCCGCCGTGTTGCTATATTTAGCCCCATATTATGACAAAACCTTTTGTATTTCAAACATTTTTCTACCCATTCTACGTCCAACAGAAACCAAATAACGGTAATAAATCGAAAAATGTGCAAAATTAATCAATCTACATGTACATCTTAAGCGCCCACTTTCTTTATATAAAACCATGATAACGAGGCTAGAGATTCAGGGGCAGAGGATTTGACAGGTTAACTCCTGCCACGCAAAAGAGCCTAGGGTGATCTTTGAGGACTAGGACCAGAAGGAGAAAGGATTTGACAGTCGTTGGTTCAAATCCCAGTCTGGTCCGTCATTATTTCACAAGTATCACCTAACTCCATGTACATGTAGGTAAAAGCTTCAAAAATAGAATTATCTGTGCTCTGGAAAAACAGAATTAGATGTTTAAGATATTTTATGGGACCAAATGAATTATCTGAAAAGAAACTGTCAAATACTAACCGAATGTCATAATGAATATCCACAAAATGTATTCAAGCCATGACATTGATGGTTGATACTGAAACAGAGTAAATCCTGGAAGAAACGACTTATTCAAAATGCAGTCCATGACAAATATCGGAGGCAAGCGCAATGTGACCTCCCACAGAACTTCAAGTTTCTTCTTCCATTCCATTTCTGGTGTTATCTGTGGGTTCTTAAATCACCAGAAATATCGAAAAATCCTTAACGAAAACTCATGACGTTTCCTTAGACAGTACGTTTCAAATTAAAAAAAAACGTAAATCAGGCTCTATTATTTTTTTCTTGATTTTTCTACGAAAATAATTTGTTTTCGTTAAAAATGTACCTTTAGAATAATTTCGTTATAAAATCGATTTTGCTAACTTTTTAAAACAAAATGACTAACTTTATATTTCTTTTTATTCGTTTTGTTAGTATTTTATCCAGAAAATAACTTCCGGTAAAAGAGAAAGTTGAAATTGACGTGACGTGCACAGATTGACAGATTGTCTGATACTGAGATAGAATAAATAGTCCTCTTCCAAAGGTAATAACGATTGGAATTGGAAATAATTGGCTGTAAATACTTTTTTTCTCTCTCGAAATTTCGACATGTTCCCTGAAATTAATACTTTATCGGCGATATTCGACAGAACGGACAGGCGACATACGTTTTCTGTAAGGTAACGAGTGGTTTCGCTCCGATCGCTTGTTCGCGCTGAGAGGTTTCGCGCCGAGTGGTTTCACCCCTTTTCAATATATTATAAAAATATTATTAATGATCAAGGATTACCTGTATTTATCGATCTAAGCAAACCCCAAATAATTGCTAACGTTGTGTTTTATGAAATAATTTAAAATTATCGTGATTTCACCTAATCGAGCTGTCTTAATCATGTTAATTAATGCTTTTTATAAACATTTGTGAAGTGAAGGCATTTTTAGCCAATTTTCCGTCATTATAAACAGTATACAAAATATGACATTGATAATATATATGCAATGGCCAAATGGACATAAAAAAATATTATATAGCTTGCACAATAGGAAATATTCAAAGTCCGATTGAAAATATATTTAATGATACATTAATTTAACATGTATATGCGAG
This sequence comes from Magallana angulata, assembly GCF_025612915.1. Classification (NCBI taxonomy): domain Eukaryota; kingdom Metazoa; phylum Mollusca; class Bivalvia; order Ostreida; family Ostreidae; genus Magallana; species Magallana angulata. The sequence continues at coordinate 48,420,974 of NC_069114.1, forward strand.
CATCTTATGGAATTTTGGGCATTATTTAATTCATTTTATTATCTATCATATAATGCATTATATTTTAGTTACTCATCAACTTATGGCAGTAGAGGCAGCATTCACGAACCATTTCTTTGCTATACTCTTTCAGAATACTGGTTCCAAAAAAACGTGCTAACGAATTCTTGAGATACTCATCATTTAGTTCTCCAAATTAAATCGCAGTCAAAGCTATTTAAATAACGGTTTCATTGATGGTGGATTAATTGCCGACTAATTAAACTGCTCAGGCGATGTTCGTGCATGTGTATATTGTTTATATTTATTGTGTATAAAATTAGTCTAATTAAACTAAATTAACTTCTAAAACATTTAATTTACCACTTATATGTATAGATAGAAATAATCATGTATTCGGAGCGAAACCACTCAGCGCGAACAAGCGATCAGAGCGAAACCACCCAAATTCTTCTGTAACATGACCACAACTATGCAACTAGGCAACTACGATCTTGAGACCCTGTGGAACTTTATCAGGGTAAAAGTAGAAAATTTCAATAGATAAATTTTGATTATTTTTACCATATCAATCATCTGTTCTGGTATTGATTTTCGTTAAAAATCTCCAAAATTTAACATGGACTGTTGGAACATGCTGTAGTTCGAAAAAGTACATGCAATATAAGATCATGGAAAATAGTGTTTGTGCACAAGTAAGATTTTACTGTAAATCAGAAAGTTTTAGTAAAATAACAAGCTCAAACCTTGGCATGGGACCTATCATCAACATTGTTTCCCTGACACCTGTCAAGACTCGTTGATAATTATAGCGAGTGCAGCTCACAGGTGCAAAGTGTCAGCACGCACTGCAAGCTTTTATGACAATGCCACTGCTCCCATTGACGTACTGAATTTTCTGTCGTCAGAATGGTATACACAATTCCATGTTCATTGCATATGGCTACCAATGTCACATTGTAGCAAGAACAAATAAAAAAAAATTTTAAGGACTTCATATACAAAAAAGGTAATTTAAAACATTTATCTGCTTATTGTTAATTATTAGAAGAGTTTAATAAACAACAGAGGACAATAAACTTATAGAAATGAAAGGTGAACTCTGAAGTCACAATCCCTTTGTAAGAAGAGGAAAGAATTAACTCTTTACATGTATATTTTTTATTCAATTCATCATGTTGATGAATCCCTTGGAATTTTTTTCATCATTATGACTTATGCTGTGCATTCCCAATGATTGCATTGTAAAACATATTGAAGTGTGAGATGAAGTGGAAAATAATTTTGTCCCTGCTTATTTCCAAATATGAAAACAATGCTACATGTTTAAAATATGCTCAGAAGGGTATAATGACTGTAAATAGTTTTATATTATAATTTGAAAAAGCATTTTCAAAACTTTCAGTTAGTCAAAAAATCACTGGTTTGTAACAATGTCAGAGGATTACTTTTGTGGGTAACCATACAAGTTAGAAAGATAATTTTTGTGTTTACAAACATGAAAAATGTGTTTTACATTTACCAATTTAGTGGAAATGCAAGACTTTGTGAGTATGTGGTTTCCACAAAATCAATAAACATTAAGCAACCATGAACAACAATTATTGCACATACAGACAGTATCCAGTTACTGATAAAGTTAATCAGGAATATATTATTTGCTTTGATATTCAGAATAAATTCAACCTGTGTTGCATCAGCTAAAATGGAGAACACCCACTGTTATTTGTAATCAGGATTATTGCATTCAGAAGAAATTTTATTTGAAAACTAAATCTATTCAAATGTATTTTGCATTTTGATGGAAATGATACCATGCTTGATATTCTTTAACATCTCACATTGTAATTAGCTTCTATTTTGTTTCCAGGAAAAAAATGGGGCCATTCAAATTAAAGAGAGAGTACTTACTAGCCTCAGTGTGTGTTATTTTGAGGGTACCCTCTCTGTTTATCATGGAGGTGTGGTTCAGAACAGATCCACAAAAAGCCGTAGAAAGTAAAGCAGTAGATCCGGGCCATGCACAATTCATTACAACAGCAGTTTACTATTCCAGTAAGCAATTTTTTCAAAACACAATTAAAATCTTAAAAATTAATACATGTATCCTTAAAATTTTTTTTTTTATTGATAATCCAAATCTATTATAGATTTTAAAATAAAAGTAAATTTGATCTTTTATGGAATATTGTCAATTATATGCTTATTATAAACCGGTACATCTAGTTATATATAAGACCTCATGACTTGCAATGGCATTGTTTTTTTTATCCCTGAGCCTTGGCGAGGGAATAGGAAACACACAACATAAGATTGATAAAAATCAATTACCATTGCAAATCATGAGAGATTCTTTTTATCACATTTTATACCATGTCTTTAGTTAAACTTCAATCTTTTCTAGTTGTGAGCCGTACAACACATTCACAATGTTACATTTAATTCTGACGTCATGTGGTGATCGAAAGAATACACAGTTAAAATAAAAAATTTAATACATGAGTAATATCCACCTTATATTGAGCTAAACATGTGATAAATACCAGTATGTTGTGATAGTTTTTAGAAGATTTATTGTTTTTAAATTTGTCTTTCCAGTACTGGCCTTTGCTGTGGCTGTTCTTCTGATGCCTCTTAGGAAGTTAGTCTCTCTATACATGTACATAGTAAGCCTGGTCCTTCTACTGATGGCTCATCACCTGGCTCAGATTTACGTCGAAATGGAGATAGCTGAACCAGAGACATACATTTTGAATGACACTTCAGCTCTGAAGAGATTAGGTCTGCATCTGACAGTGCAGTGCGTGATGGCAGCGTTCATAGCCTACCTTATAGACATCACGTCCTGGCGGCGATTTGTATTGCTTATATATACACTCCCAATGATAGCGAGAATAGCAGGAATACCACTCGCTGCATTCGAGCACATCCATCACTTCTGCTCTTTATTCACAGTGATCTTAATCATGTTATTTTTATTCAACAACATTGGATTTGGGCTAGATATAGTCAAAGAGAATATCCTACGATGGAAAGCTCTTGCAGACGCCATCGGTTGGATCTCCCTGCTCTTCACCGCTTGGCACACCATTCTCCTTCCTATCCAGTTTCTAGTGTTCTGGATAGTCCTGTTCTGTTCTCAGCTTTATGTGTACATGATGAAAACTCCGTTAAGCTTGTCACAAGAGGGGTGGCTTCTATTTATCTTAGCCTGTGTGGGTGAGTGCTGTGCCACCCCCATCAGCCTGATAGCCCTGTGTGTCACCATAGCTTATGCGTCCTATTATATCTTGACTCTCACCAAACTCTATCTGCAGGGATGGAATGCTTTTACTGCAGACCAGGACGTTATGCGTGGATGGACAGAGGGTTTCACTATGATGCTTATAGCAGTACAGACTGGTCTCCTTGAACTTAAACCTCTACAGAGGGCATTCCTAATGTGTGTGTTACTGTTTATTGTGGCCTCTTCATTAATCCAGTCAATGTACGAGATGGCAGACCCCATTCTGCTCTCTCTTAGTGCCTCCCACAATAAGAATATCTTTAAACATGTGCGTGCAATACTTTTGTTTACATTCCTTTGGCTTTTCCCACTATACATGACTTACTCAATTTGTCAGTATTTTGACTTGGACTTCTGGCTTCTGGTCATCATGTCCAGCTGCCTTTTAACCTCAGTCCAAGTTGTGGGGTCATTAGTGATTTATACATTGTTTATGTATGATGGAATGAGGACGGACCCATGGGAATCGCTCGATGATATAGTGTATTATACGCGATCCTTTGTGAGGATTCTGGAATTCATTGTGGCAGTATTTGTCGTGTGTTATGGAATGAAGGAATCAATTTTCGGTGAGTGGAGCTGGATCAATTCCTCCATTTTGATAATCCATTGTTATTTTAATGTGTGGCAGAGACTTCAGAGTGGGTGGAGGACATTTTTGTTGAGGAGAGAGGCAGTGAAGAAGCTGGCGCTGTTACCAACAGCAACCGAGGATCAGATTCACAACTACAATGATGTCTGTCCCATCTGTTACCAGCCGCTTCTCACTGCTAAAATAACACCATGCGGACACTTCTTTCATGCGACTTGCCTTAAAAAATGGCTCTATGTTAAAGATACTTGCCCAATGTGTCACAAAAAGTTGCATGAAACTTCGGAGGAGTCCCAGAATTCCACTGAGGACAGACCTGCACAGAATGAGGACATTGTTGAAGAAGATGAGGACCATGGTGATGCAGATTCAGAACCTTCTAATCATAGCGAGGAGCAGGAGTTCTCAGAAGAGGACTTGGATTGATGAAATGTTAAGTCTTTCATCTGTAAATGTTACATGTTGACTAAACAAAAGCGATACCTACTGGCTTTACCTTAGCATGTTAAAGTGAAGTAATTTGATACAAATGTCTTATAAACTAAAATACATATTGTTTTATCAAACATATGATTTAATTTGCTTTTAAAAGCAAATAGAGTATTTTTCTGTTTCATGTTGTTGTAGAACATTAAATATAAATCTACCAATCAACCAGATTGATTTTTGTTAGTGTTATACATTTGCTTTTAATCATTTTGTTAAATATACATAACCAGTTCATATATACTAAGCATTAATTTTTGGGTCACTTGAATGACTCAATGACCTATTGCAAATGGGTCTTCGTCTGTCGTCATGCATCAATTGTCGTGCATTGTGTGTTGACAATTTTACACTTTTAAGTTCTTGGAAACTCCATGCAAGTCTAATTATTACCATTTTTAATTTGAAGCACCTCTAGGATAAGAAAAATATAATTTGTTAAATTTATGACCATGCCACCCTCATGGCCTCTTCGAGGGGCCAAATAAGCAAGGAAGGACCAACATTTCAAAAATCTTCTCTACTCCTACACTATTGGAAAAAACTACATGTATGGCTGTGATGTCCTTGAAGCCTTTTTATTTAGGTAGCTAAACACAGTTTCGTATAAAATGGTAGCTAAACACAGTTTCGTATAAAATCCAGGGGGGGGGGGGGGGTTTCCCCCAGTCAATAGCATGATGGGTAGGGATTTTCCTGCTATATTTGTGCGGTATACATGAAATAATTTCTTTTTTATTTTCAGTTGCATAGAACATGTAGAATATAGTCTTATCTTTAGAATAGATGTAAAAAATATGCAGAAATGTTTTTAAAATTAATTTTGTGAGTCTCTGACATAGAGGGAGGTAACTCGATAAACATCCGGATTTTACATTTGCAGAATTTCATGTCTTGAGTAGCAGGTAATATAGCTCTTTAAAAAGCTGGCGAATGTATCCTAAAATAACATGAAAGCAAGACCTTAAGACTTGCTCTGTGAAATGCTTAGAACTTGAAATGGCTGATTTGGTTGCAATTTTGTGTTAGGGGGTGCTAAAAATGAATGGGTGTAGAGCAATTTGGGGCATTATCTCCCATATTTACCCCATATTTCCATCGTCAATACATCGTAATACACCTTATTATTTATTGATAAATGTGTTATCTTTTAATATTTACAAAATTCATCATATTTTATCTTTCCTTTGATATATAGATATATATGTAACACATTTTAACAACATTTCTTTATAGGGGTCAGTTTTGCGTGTCCCTCATGTAATGACGTCGCGATAACGTCATATAGAAAACTGTGTTTTGCACCCTTAATTGTAGGGCCAATATGGCCATAATATAAAAATGTATTAAATCTTGGAATATCTTTTTCTCTCTATCCACAGTAGGGGAAGATATTTAACTAAATTGTAGACTTCATTACCATGTGTTGGGTGTTCGGGCCCTATGACAGGCCGGGCCAGTATGGTCTTGTAATGAAAATGTATTAAATATTAGCATATCTTCAGTTCTCTATATATCCACAGCAGGGGGAGATAAACTGTTTGCGTGGTTATGCCATTCATGAAGCCCTTTACCTAATTTGTTAATTTAAATTCATGACCCCTGGGTCAGTGTTTCAGGACCCATTGGTAAGGCCAATATGGCCACACAGTGAAAATGTATTGAAGTTTATAATATTTACTTCTGTACTTTCAGTCATGGGAGATAAACTAAATGCATTGTTATTTATGTATATAATGTAGTGTTGCACTCTTCTTTAAAATTGTGAAATTCACGGCTCATTTGGCAGGTGTTGAGATATTTAAATTTTGGGGGGAGGGGTGGTGATGGTGACAAAATATTGCTGTATAATAAACGTATTTTTTTTAGGACTCTTGGGTCACTCAGGTAACCTATTACTTAAGAAATAAAGTACGAGTTTTCGTGAATGTTGCAGAATAACCTCCGAGGTCGAGAAATGTTGTTTTGAAATATAAAAGCCGAGGCGTTAGCCGAGGCTTTTATATTTCGAACAACATTTCGAGACCGAGGAGGTTATCCTGCAACATTCACGAAAACTCGTACTTTATTTCTATTCTAATAACAGCCCAGTATTTCTACAGATCGTTTCTGAGACGATCTAGGTCATTTTGACGGCTGTTCCGTGTAACCCCAACGGTTTTGTTGGTAATGTATACATGTGTATCGATCAAAGGAATCACATGCAGACGACAGACTTTTTCTTAGGATTTTGATATTCTTCACTTATTCATAAAATATCTTTGAATCACATTCCTAATATTTTAAGGGCAATTTAATACGATTATTACTACTAAACGTTATATATTTTATGTAAAAAACACGCAGTGGAAATGTGCTAGGGAGGTCCTAGGAACAGCCGCATTGATCTCTTAAAAATAAACATTTGAGGCAATACACATTGTTTTGACTGGAACTAACACCTGAAATTGACATGGTTTTAAAACTTTTTACGGTTTAAAGATGTACTTCCATGATCAGTGCGAGACAAATAGGTATTTCTGATCTGATAATTTACTGATGACGTTCGTGGTATATTGGAGAATAATGTCCGCGGCATCTCTTTGATCTCGGCAATAACTGTAGTAGAATGCCATATATTAGGAAATCCAATTTATTAATACCAGATGATATCCATGACGCAGCGGAAGCACGGGAATTAACACTTAACACAAATTAAAGTGAGATAATGCTTAAAGGGGCATGGTCACGATTTTTGACATTTTTTTTTTTATTTTAATGTTTATAATGCTTCAGTATAGCATCTTTAATAGGCAGCTTAAATTTGAGTGTCATTTGTTCAGTTATAAGTGAGTTACAGAGCTTACCATTCTTCGCTATGTAAATAAAGCCTTTGTTAACATTTTGAATGTTGGAGTGAAAATTCCAGTTTTAGACCTAAAATGAATGTGTTAAACATTAGGAACTGTTTATTTATGCTTAAAATGAATAAGAAGATAGACAATCAGCTTGAAAAAGATTATTTACTGGTATATTGAATATATAAAAGTCTTTTTCTTAATTTACCGGTATTAAAGCACAATGAATCGAACCCATAATTTTTATACATAGTTACGGATGTAAATAACCGCAATTAAAATTTAAGTTGTTATTCAAACATAATTTAATTGTCTTATTTGGGCGTGTTGTTGTAGTTATTCTATAGATTCCTTATCTTAAGGAAGGAGTCTTCTCGTTATCAAACATAATTCTTATAATAAGAAATTCATGAAATTTTGACACATTCAAACTGATCATATTACCAAATGATTCTATCAGTTTAATCAAATTTGACCTTTTTGTTTTTGCATAAAGGTCAGGTCAAGGTCACTACCTTTTTCCTCAACGTAAAGGATAATAAAAATAAGTATAACTCTTTGTAGTTCTGTGGACATTTGTTTAAGATTTGAAGATTCTATTCTTGAATGAAATGATAGAATATCAGCTTATCCTACTAAATTGGAATGAATATTTATACTAAAATTGATATTGCTTAACCCGCATTTCCTCTAATTATCTTAAATTTTGAAGAAATTTTGATTAAATTTTTATGCTTCCAATAATAAAATATTTCTGATTTTTATGTATTATGGAGACTTTATGAAAAGATATAAATTGACAGAAAAGCTAATATATTGACCGTTTAATAAGAGAGAAAAACTGGTTTTAGTGATTTTTTCTCAAAAATCAATGTAAAGAAAGGGCGCTTTAAAAAGCTTAAAAAATGTAATTTGATAGGCAAATCATATTTTAAAAACATATTCTGAAACCCAACATCATATCATTAGTTCACATAAGTAGAAAAAATCCAACATAAATGTTATATTGTTTTTAAAATGCTAGAACAGACTCACTAATCTGCAGCAATTCTGAATTGCGAAACATGTGATATTTTCCTACGCCAATATTACGCCAAAAATATTGTCCTTGTTAGATTCTATACATTGATTACTTTTTCTATGCCAAGTTGTGTGATAGTAAAAAAGAGAGGAAAATATACTATTTTAATTTCCTTTCATCTTGATTTAATGAACAATTAATCAAATTTACGTTTGACAAGTCCAAAACAAGAAAAGACTCCTTCCTTAAAGGGGCATGGTCACGATTTTGGTCAAATTCTATTTTCATGTTTTTATTATTTACCATGATTTAGAAATGCATTTCTAATAATCAAATAAAATTTGAGAGTCATTTGTAGAGTTATAGGCAAGATAATTTGTAATGTAAACAAGGCTCGTGTCCTGTTTTTGTTTACATAGGTTCAAAATACCAGTAAAAAATCTTTTCCCAGCTAACTTTTCTATCTTTTTATTTATTTTAAGCATAGATAAACAGTTCTTAAGGTGTTTCACATTCGTTTTAAGTTTAAAACTGAAATGTTTACTCCAACGTTCAAAATGTAAACAAACGCCTTGTTTACATAGCAAAGAATTTCAAGCTCTGTAACTCGCATATAACTCAACAAATGACACTCAAATTTCAGTTGCTTATTAAAAATGCCTTTCTGAAGCATTGTAAATATTAAAATCGGAAAAATAATTTTTGACCAAAATCGTGACCATGCCCCTTTAAGCAAGTACTGAAATCCGCGAACTTTTGTTAAAATTTAAGAGTGCTCGACGATGATCATGGTCATATTTTGACCATTAATCTTCTTTATAACAAGAGCTTTATATAAAAATATTTAAAAGAGAAAAACAAATTGAAAAGGTAAAATATAATTTTTTTTCTTTAGTTAATATTAGTCAATAGATAATCAAATCTGACAATCTTGGGTAGATCTATTGGTTGCTTTGTTGACCACTGAGTCTCTGTATTACAATACAGTTGTCAGAAAAATAGATACATGCGAACTTTAAGAATTGGCAAGGTGTACATCTTGTGATTTTAGGCGGATGTTAGTTCTTCGCATTTTAGTACAAATTTACAGTATTCTTTTCTTCTACACACAGAAGAATCGATAAATGTTGTTACAATGGATGTCATCCAGTCCACCATCGGGACACCAGCTCCTGTCGATTACAACTCCAACACAGTCCTTGCTTTCTTTTGGCTGATAAGGACACCATTGTGCGGGTGGGATCATAGTCCCGTTACTCCACTGGTATTTATTGGCACCAATCCGTCGGGAATATACGTATATATCTTCTAAAATTAACAAATTTGACATTAAATTAATAAAACCAACTAAACACAAAAAAGCCAGATTGACATTTAAAAAAAAAGATTATTAACTTAATCTAAACCTTACTTGCGTTTATGATATTTATAAGGTGCCGAATAAGCGAGAAATTTTCTGTTCCCATCAGGTCTTTCCCCACAGCCTCACATTTGTTTTTTGCCTCTTCATATGAATAAACGTACGTTGGTATCCAAATGCAAGTTTGATACTCGGGAAACCATTCGTCTTGACCGGTCACACAACCTAAATAAGACAAAATCAAACACTATAGAGTAAAAAAGACAAAAAAAACCCCCCAAAAACCCCAAAAATCCCCAAAAATGCTTTATTAAAAAATTGAAGTATCATCATATCATCATATCATCATCATCATCATTATCATCGTCATCACATTATCATCTTAAACCTTTGCAAACAAATACTGGTCGATAAAAGTACAACATTAGCGGTACATGCAGAAACAGACTTACTGCTTGGCATTTTCTGAAAGAACCGGTTTCCAGTCACGTTGGAGATTTTTCTGAAGGCAATTCCGTCATACAAATCACATTCTGTTGTCAAGATATTAAATCGGAAAAGTTGGCATGACTGCCTCAGCTGGCATTGCATTCCACACAATGAAGCCGTGTGCACGGTGAAAGACTGGGAGGGGACTTCCTCTATCCCACCATCCAAGAGGCGTGGCACTATTTTCCAGACTTCGAAGAAAAATCATTGGTTTAAATTTATCAATTCTCAATCCAATCACTCATTCCTTTTTATTTTTTTCAATCTTGAAGCTCATTTAAACAAGCTTAATAATCGACTAACTAAATACTAGATCTAATTTAGATTTTAGCCCGAAAATGGCTGCGGCAATCCATCCAGACCTCTTAATCTCTTAGAGATTCTCAAAGAGAAGAGCTGTGATTGGTCGAGGGATCTATATGTTTAGGTAGAAAGACCGTAAGGTGGTATGTGACATCTGTTGATACTAATGTGGATTAAAGTACATTATAACTGAAATACTTTCAGTACTTAGATTTTTTCAAATTTTATGGTATTTAACCCCAAAAATAACTTTTGAAAATATTTGGAGAGGTAAAATTTGTAAAAAAAACAAAAAAAAAAAAAAAAAAACCTGCGGGATTCGAAATCAGGACTTACAGATTCATAGTAAATCCTCTAAACCACTGCGCTACGCTGCTAGGTGACAAAATTGAAAAAAAGAAACTACGTGTACTTATATAATTACATTTTGTTTTAGTGTTTATTTTGATAACCAATACGTCACAACATGGAATTGTCCCATACCCCCTTAAAATCATGCATGTGAATGAAAAAATGACAATAAAAACCGTCAACCAGCTCAAAGCTCCAAAAAACTAAATACAAATTCAAAGAAGAGCAACACGGACCTCCGAAAAGATAGAGGTAGGATTAGGTACCTAGGAGTAGTGAGCATCCTCTGCTGACCGGTCACACCCGCCGTGTGCTCTTTGTCGTAATCGAAAGCGCCCCGGAAAAGTCCGTAGACAATTAGGTGATTAATTATGGTCTAACAATTAGTATCAAAAACGTCAGCCATGCGACCCAGTGGAAGATTGTATTTGCTGACAAGTTCGTTGTATCGACCATAGAACTTAGGAAAATATGAATTCAAACGAGACTGTTGATAGTCCTGTGTTATCAACGTGTTTGTCAGTAGCTTGCCTCCCCTTAGAAACTGTTCATACGAAGAGCATACCCTTGCGTATAGAATTAACCGAGACACAAAAACACCATATGCAGTTCATGAAGGTATAATGCTACATAAATAAGGAAAGTTGACTATAGAAAAATTGAAGTCATCGCGTTTATCATAAAGATTTGTTGTTAGGTTACCATCAATGTCCATTTCCAGTAAGATATCCAAATATGAAAAAGATGACGCAGACTCTGTGGTATCTTTTATTTCAAGTTCACTGGGATATATCGAGTCGACGTAAGTATGGAAATAACAATTGTTAATTGATAATACGTCGTCGATATACCTGACTGTTGAGTTGAAGGCCACAGCGAGTGATTTTATTTTTTTCACGTACAAGTTTTTGAATAAATTCTGCTTCATAAGAATACAAATAAGAAACCAAACAATGTAGGAAACAATTCACTTCAGATTTCGGAGTCAATTTTAGCGCACGGTTAATCTTTTAGAAAACGTCAACCTTCCATTGTGTTCTCATTTTATTCTCGGGATTCATTACTTTGACAAATTTTGATTGACACGACTTGAAGATGCTTTTACACAAGTGTAATTGTTATTTGGTTTGAGCGAATAAACTGAACTTGGACTTGAGAAAGGGTATTCTGAGTAGAATCATACTAGACTGTGTAGATTTAGTTGATATTAGCATCTGTTTGACAAAAACTTTCGTACGATTTTGACCAATGATGGCAAAGATTACAAAGAAATGTATGAGATGATTCCTCAACGCAAACAGGTACATGTAAAATATGTTTATTTTGGTCAAAAGTTTCACATAAGCTTAAAAAACACGAGATCAGAACCAGACAAGAACGATCAAGAACTAATACAAGTAAGAAGATCTTGTTTATTTTCTCAAAATCCAGAACAATTATCAGTGCCAATCGCAGAGAGAAAATTTTTTAACCAGAATCTGAAATTTGTTACGAGAGACCAATGGGTATTGCAAGTACTTCAAGGCTTATCTTTAAACTTTGTTAAAACCCATTTCAACCCTCCTTCATCATCATTCAATCAGATCAAAACAGATCTAATCGATCAAGAAATAAAATCATTGTTAGAAAACAAAGGGTAATAAAGGTAGTAAATGATCAAAAGGGTTTCTTTAACTGGTCCAGAAAAAAGGAAGATGTAACACCCTGTTGTGAAATTAAAGGGATTAAACGGGTTTCTGAAATACATGCACCAACATTCTAAGAAAGAAGGCATTCATTTAGTTTAGGATATAACCCAGGAGAGAAAATGGATTGTTAAATATGCATATTTGACGATATCAATTCACATGGAAAGAAAAAATTAACGAATCTATATGTCTTCCATTTGGAATATGAGTAGCGCCCCTTGTTTTTACAAATATGATGAAGGTCCAGAGAGAAAAATTTTTAACCAGAATCTGAAATTTGTTACGAGAGACCAGTGGGTATTGCAAGTACTTCAAGGCTTATCTTTAAACTTTGTTCAAACCCCATTTCAACCCCCCTTCAACTATCATTCAATCAGATCAAAACAGATCTAATCGATCAAGAAATAAAATCATTGTTAGAAAAAAAAAGAGTGATAAAGGTAGTAAAAGATCAACGATCTATTTCTGGTCCAGAAAAAAGGAGGATGCAATACTCTGTTGTGAAATTAAAGGAATTAAACGGGTTTCTGAAATACATGTTCTAACATTCTAAGATAGAAGGCATTCATTTAGTTTAGGATATAACATAGGAGAGAAATTGGATTGTTAAATTTGAATATTTCATGATACCAATTCACATGAAAAAAAGAAATTAACGAATCTTCATGTCCTCCATTTGGAATATTAGTAGCGCCCCTTGTTTTTACAAATATGATGAAGGTCCCAATCAGTTGCTTGAGAAAAACGGATATTTGTCTAGTCGTTTTTTCTAGACGACATAATCATAATAAATCAGTCACAATAAGGAGTAATGTATTGGAAAGCCTGGGTTTGTCGTAAATCAAGACTAGGTCGTCCGTTGCAGCTGCGTCATACTTTTGACGTAGTACAAAATTGATAACTTTAACAATTGAAAACTTGCCATAATACAATGTTAGATGTATAGATAAAATGACAAATGCTTTTGATATACATAGGAGTTTGTTTCATGATGAGTTCTTTGTGAGTGAAATACAATTGCTCTCGCGCCAAATACATTAACGTTAATTGATATATTATTGATATGTTGTGTAAATATATTCCCGAATAAGGCTTACAACCTTATTGTTTTGGAGGTTTATTTTAATAATATCTATCAGAATCAATTTTGTTGGTTTGGTTTGGGGATTTTTTAATTGAAAAGGGGGTAGAAAAAAAGTAATTTCCCATAAGAAGTCAAGCATATTTTGTTATTATCAAATACCAAAAGCATGTTGGAAAAAAGAAATATTGTATCAAACAGTTCTTATGCGCAGATCATGCATTACTCTCTGGTTTTCACAATTATCAGTCACTACTTAGTAAAGGAGAAATACATTTCCAAAGATATTATATCGGTAACTGATAATGAACATTGAGTTCCAGTTTGTCTTCTGCCACATGCAAGCACGTGTGTAACACTGGTTTAAAAATAGGTATCATTGCTGGAGGGCAATCGTGTACTAGTGTGGTAGACTGTATATCGTTAATTACTAATTGATGTTGAATTATCATTAATAAACATAATCAATAATTTAGTTTGACATAGGCTGGAAAGTTAACAAGAAGTTTTAAATTGTTTCAGATCTCTATATCTGCTGGACGATTTCATTCGTCCTAAATAGGATGTAAGGATGCGTCTTGTACTAAATGTACACACTCACACTTCAGCCGATTATAAAAAAAAATGACTGTATGTTAGATTTATATAAATCGTTTCTAAAACATTCGATATCATAGCATTGTTAACAAATTCAAAACTTTCAACGATAAAATTGATTTTATACCCATCCAACCTCCATGGAATAATCAATTCTAAAAAGGTCTTCGCGCCAGAATATCTCATTTATTAATTTTTACGCACCGTTATAGTGGAAGTCACAAAAGGTTTTAGGAATGAGGTGAGCGACCCCTTGGATCGTGCAGTCGTCAAGCCTCATAAAGGATAAAACACTAAACAGGACCCCAAACTTAATAAAAAATTATGACTCTTCCACTAAGAAGGCTAAGTTTCTTTTAATCAGATTTTGGAAGTGGCTGATTGGACACTTTCAGAATTTTTTTTTGTAACACGCAGTCTTTTCTACAGGCTCATTTTGGAATACAGTATTATCGTGTAGTGAGTGCACGCATTTATAAATTGTGAGCTTTGAACCATTCGTCATCGAAAGCAAGATTTGTTTCTTGCCTAGATGGCCTAGTGGGGAGTGCGGTGGCCGCTCACTGCTAGGAGAATGGGTTCCAGAGGTCGTGAGTTCAAGCCTCGGTCGGGGCGGAAGGTGGAGCTCCAACAAAAGTGAATTTCTCTGTGCTTTATACATATCTCTGTATCATTCACTATGGGCAGGTATATGTCAATTTGAGAGTTATTGCAATGTTTGTGCTTATATATATATATATATATATATATATATATATATATATATATATATAAATATATATATATATATATTAGTACGTGACTTGTACGTGAAAAAAAAACCACTCGCTGTGGCCTTCAACTCAACATTTAGGTATATCAACGACGTATTATCAATTAACAATTACTGGAAATGGACATTGATGGTAACCTAACAATAACACTTTATGATAAACGCGATGACTTTAATTTTTCAATAGTCAACTTTCCTTACTTAGGTAGCACTATACCTTCATCACCTGCATATGGTGTTTTTGTCTCTCAGTTTTTTCGATACACAAGGGCATGCTCCTCGTATGAACAGTTTCTAAGGCGAGGCAAGCTACTGACAAACAAGTTGATAAAACAGGACTATAAACAGTCTCGTTTGAAGTCATCTTTCCGTAAGTTCTATGGTCCATACAACGACCTTGTCTTCCACTGGGTCACATGCTGACTGACGTTTATCATACTAATTGTTAGACCATAATTAATCACCTAATTGTCTACAGACCTTTCCGGGTTATGTTTTTTCGATTACGACAAAGAGCACACGGCGGGTGTGACCGGTCAGCAGAGGATGCTCACTCCTCCTAGACACCTGATCCTACCTCTATCTTTTTGGAGGTCCGTGTTGCTCCTTTGAGTTTGTATTTCGGTTTATGGCTTTTTGAGATGGTTGACAAGCTGATTTGTGAAACGTGTTTAAGTGTAAAAATTAATTGTAGTTTTTCATTTATTTTTCGTATTAAAGTAGTTAATTGTAGCATTAACAGTTTTCTACGTTAAAATAACCCTTGTTATAATTACACAGAGAGGCATTTTCATAATTTTGACATTTTATTAGTTGTAAGGTCTCTTGTCAGTTGTGTCTTTTACTGCATTTGATTCTACAGACATTTATATTCCAACCAGACGGCAGTTTATGTTACTTATACTCTTGGATAGATCTTCCGTTTTGTACTTTCCTTCCAAATGTTTTTTTCTATTCAGACTTCCTTTTTCGAAACAGGAACACGAATAAGAAACGGTTTATTACTGTACAAATTTTGTTTCTAATTTTCCCTACTCTGTATTCAAACGCAATCAATTTTCATTATGTTTGTATAAGAAATGTAGGATAACAACAGTAATTAAAAATTGGCATGATGTTTTAAGATGTACTTGTACTTTTATCTTGAGGTATGCTTTCCAGTGTGGACCTTCCCTGGTTTCACTGTTGTATGTTTTGCTGACACGTAAAGAAGACACATCATACGAAACAGAACATTTATTAATAATTAAACAAACAATAACACAATACAAAATGTCCTTCATGTTATTATATAAATAGTGCCTGTTTGGGAGGGTAACAGTTGAAATTGACACCCCGAGAAAACCATTGTCAACCGACGCGAAGCGGAGGTTGACAATGGTTTTCGAGGGGTGTCAATTTCAACTGTTATCCTCCCAAACAGGCACTATTTATTTTGTTATACTGAATGTCTTTTTTAAAATTTTTAAGAAAATTTTACTGCTTTTATATAGGAATAGCGTGAATTCTACAGCGAACCGTACGCGCATAATTTTCGCGCATGTAACATTTTTTAATGTTACCCGTTGCCAAGTGCGTTGCTAACGCTGAGGGTAATAGTAAATATTATTAACTGCGTCTTAACCAATCAGATTTCAGTATTTAACATGAAAGTATAACAAAACAAAATATTGGAACACTGTCTTATTTCAAGATAGTCGACCTGGGTTTTCACTGTAAAGCAATTACACAGTAAAGAGAAATTTAACAACGTACGTGCAAGTATTTTAAAGCTCTTTTTGAATGGCCACAGATATTGTCATTGGAATTGTTGAAAAATACAACTCACGATTGGAGATGTTTTGTTTATTTCTGTGCATGAATCCTCAGCATTTGTTTTATATTGTAGTTTCAATACAACCCCATTAAAATCATAGAACAAGTTTTGTTTTGAAATCCGTATTTTGTAAAAAATAAAATAAAAATAAAACACCTAAAGACAACATGGTTTTGTATCTCTTTGTAGATAAAGCTTATAATCCTATAATACGATTTCGATTGGTCTAGAAGTTATGGTTTTAAATTTTGCTTCGATATACATATATTTACCTATGCAATAATACCTTGTCTTTGATTTTGTTTTGTGGTGTATGAACGACGTAAGTACCAACTTCTGACAGTTATTTCTATATATCTTAGACACTGACATTTTTCTATTGATGTTTAACCTACGAAAACCCATGTCGTCCTCCTTAATTGCAACAAGACAACACTAAGTAAATATCATATTGAATATAAACATATCTATCTCGACAAAGATAAGGATTACATTTTTAAATGAAGACTACTTAGCTACTTAATAATTCACTAAACGAAGGAATTAAACAATGAAATTGGGTGTCTAACGATAAAATCTTGTCGATTATGATTGTAAGTTTAAACAGGTTTCTAGAATTCAAAAAAGATTACAAAACTAACATTTGAAGCACAATTTCAGTTTCTGAACTTCTAAAAGTTTCAATTTTCAGAGAGCAAATTTGCCAAACGCTATCAATCGTCGAAAAATAAAACAACAAGTCACTTTATCAACCAGAGGTTATTTTGCCACACATATTGTAGTTCTCCATACACGATGAAACATACATATATATATATATATATATATATATATATATATATATATATATATATATATATATATATATATATATAATACCAACATTGAAATAAACTCATTTATCTATATAAATAGATATATAGATATATATCCTCCCCATTACATGTATTATCACAGTAATCTGATTATCGTTCTTTTGAAGAAAAAAAAGTGTAATCCTTTCATTTCAAAATCTAAATTCGCCTTCACATAATGATGTTTTTAATCATGTTTGGTTGAAATAGACTATGTGGTTATAGAAAAAAAAGAAAACTAAATTAACCTCCTCCTCCCCATACTAAGTCCCTATCTGAACCAAAGAGGCAAGATTCTTCGTCAGTCGGATTCTACAGTATAGTTTCTTTTTCATGTTCTTCAGACAAATAATTCAAAATTTGGTTTCCTTTTATTTTTATAATGGCTTTAAACCTATTTTTGACCCTTGTAATAATGATTTGAACTTACTGAAATTTAACATTCATTACAAAGGTTATGTTAAACTATGGATATTAACGATTATTAGGTTCTTCAAAACATTGAGAAAAACTTTATAGCACCATCCAACTGTAATGAACAATTGTTAGCATCCCACCCTATTAAATTATTTGATTACCTCTTTATTTCTCTTTAACTGAACAAATTAAAATGTCATTCACTACAATTCTGAAAACAGCTACACACAAATTATATGTTTCTTTTATCGGACATGTTCACTTAAACCTTTGGCTCAGGTGAGCTAAATGCCTTCGTTTTTACATAAAAAAGAGTTTGGTGGTTAGGTTAAAACCCATTGATGAATTAAATAGTAGCAAAATGTAAAAACAAAAGCAATAACAACATAAACACATGACGTTCTTACACGATACACATCTGTTAAAAATATACATAAAAGGGTCTGACACAATCATTACTAAATATCAATAAAATTGAGAAAGCTAACTCTCCCCTATTACTCGACTACGCAGTACATAATGAGTGGTAGGGTATCCATTAAGTACACAAATCAATGGATTTTTTTAAAAAAACGTGCTCTTGTCTTTAACAACAATACAGTTCTAAATTCAAAACTTCCAAAACTCGTAGGAAATTTAATTGAATAGGAATTTCCTAGTTTTATGCACATCTACACATTACGTGGTTAATATACGACATGGATTCACAAAATTCAATGATGTGGTTTAAGAGTAGTTGCGCTGACAAAGCGTTCATTACTTAATGCAATGTATGACAAAATTCTTAATTTAAAAAAATGAAAATTAATTCACAGAAAAAAAATATAATTGAAATTTACCTATTATATGAATATTTACACATTCTGTCCTAAATGCCTACAAAATTCAGAAAAATTGCAGCGGTTTTGGAGGAGTTGCGCGTACAAACAATCCATTACTATCTTCAATTAATGGCCAAATTTTTAAGTTCAGAAGAACACAAAATCCTAACAAAAATAATTGAATTTGAAATTTCCTGGTAATATGCATGCACACTTACACCTTGTGTCTTAAATACCTTCAAAGTTTCAGAAAATCCGTTCAGTCAAAACACTATACCCCTAGAAACTGATTGCATGGGGGTATAATTACTGATCGTCCTGTTTGCATGATTTATTGATATTTATTACTCGTGCCAATTATAATATATTAAAGGAATGGGTCTTCAGTTATGTTACTCTCATATAAGGGTAGACATTAGATTCATCCCTTATGATTTAATTTTTCTTTAAAAACTTATTTATTTTTAAAGAAATGACGCTTTTTGTAACCAATTTATTTGTGTATTGGGATTTATATGCTTTGCATGTGCGACGTGTAAGCCAGTTATGTTATTACGGTGTAGATAAGTTTGAACAGCCAATCAAAATGGCGTTGCAACTAGAGTTATACACCCGTACGTGCACGGGTTAAACTAAATGGACATGATTTGAGAAAACATGTTAAGAATTTTTGTCAAAACCATATGATCTTTGTTTTGTTTTTTTAATTATTTCTACCAGAACACTTTTCACACATGGGCTAAAATTGTTTGGTCAGAATAATTTAATCATATATATATATATATATATATATATATATATATATATATATATATATATATATATATATATATATATATATATATTCATATATTTATATATATATATCAACCCCCCAATTAGCAAATTAATTCGTTCGCGTTATCTTTCAGCACTTCTTCACAGACCGTCCGCTGCGTCGGACGAGATTTTTCTTTTTCGGGCTTGAAATCTTTAATACAAAGATGTAGCTGCCACGTTTCGATCCGGTGTTTATACATTCTTTAGTTTTTATATATTATTTTATTGTCCTGAAGAAGGGACGGGTTGTCCCGAAAATTTGACAATATTTTACTTTATTGTTCGTGTCGTTGGTTATTTTTAGTGCTTTTTTATATCTCATCTTATAACCGTGTATCTTTTGATCCGACACTATAGATAACGAGTGTTATTGGTTTGTTAGTGCTTCTTTTATATATATATATATATATATATATATATATATATATATATATATATATATATATATATATATATATATATATATATATATATATATAGCGTCCAATTACACCCCCTCCTCCACAAACTCACACCTCATATTAAAATATTAAAAGTAGATTCACTCCCTTTACTTAGCATCTAGCGGAAGCAAACAACCAAGGAGATTATAAAGTATGATTATTGAAGTTTCTATTTAGAACTTTCTTGAGTTATATTTGACGAGAATTAATTAATATTTAGTCAAGGAAGATGTTTATACTTTATTAAACAAAAGTAAATTATATCTCAATTTACCAATATTAAAGCACAAAAAATCAAGTACATATTTTTCTAAATAGAAGTATGGATATGAATATTCACAATAATTTGATTTATTATCATAAGGTGTTTTTTTCTTTCGATTTCAGGAATCTTTTGTATTCTGTAAATTCTTTATTCTTAGCAGGTACTGACTTAAGGAAGAAGGATTCATTCTTTGAGTATTATGAGGTGATAATTTCGGTCAGGGCGTGATCAAATATTAATCCAATAAAGCCCGAAGGGCTTTATAATAGATTTGTTCACGCCTGGACCGAAATTATCACCTTATAATATTCAAAGAATGATTCCTTATTACTTACATTTAAATCATTTTAAGCCATTGTACGATTAAATACTTAAATATAAATAAGCAAACCCCGTTGGCGCCACAATTTTACATCATTTGAGGTTATGGGTTATATAGTATAAAATCGATACGTAGTGTTATAACAGGCAAAGACAATGGAAAATGTAAATATATACGCAAATATACGAGCGCCGAACTTTATCTATTTAACAGCCGGAAAAAATTAAATAAACGAGCTTTTAAATCGCGAAGCTTGATATTTTACCCGGATTTTAATTACTTGTGTAGAATTAGAAAAGAAGATGGGGGAATAAGATGGCGCAAATGCCCATTCGGTTTAGTAGTGAAATACAATTTTAAATTTATTTTTCCCCAATTAAATCTATTCAAATATATTATAATACAACTTTGCAAAAGCAAAATTTCTAACTATAGTCAGTTTTTTATATAATTAACAATAAATAAGAAAAAAAATATTGTCGGAAATATTGGTAGTATCGAACCCGTAACATAAAAACCCTAAATACATAAGGTTAGCTTATGCCAGGTACTCTAACCACTGAGCCATTTCAGACACAACAAAGTGGGCTTTTTAAATATTGTGTGTGACTAAGGTCACGAACTATCGGACTTGTATTATTTTTTCAAAACGTTCAGTTGTTGGAATACAAAATGATATTTTTAATGTATAGTGGGTCATCTCTCCACGTTTTTGTTGATTGAAATCGGTTTGTTTTCCAATAGACCTTAATTAGACTATGAGAAAAATATGGAGCACAGACCCACTCTATAAAAGAAAATGCCTTATAGTTCTAAAAAATGACAGTATTTGCAGGTTTTGATACGTATACGCCTGTTTGAGTCAACATATTCCAAGTATTGAACATACCTATAGGTTAAAAATCAATGATTCGTTAAATATATATTGTTTTAAATGATTTAAAAAACCCATTAGATTTATTGATACTTTAATTTTTCAGTAGCCTGTCCGATCGCGTATGGGCATTTTTCACGCCTTATCCACCCATCTTCTTACAGTATTCTTGTTCTTCTCCACACAGAAGAAACGATTAGAGAAGGAGCAGGGGATTTCGTATAGTCCACCTTGTGGGCACGCGCTATCTAGGTCGTTTTGAACTCCTAAACAGCCGGTGTTTTCTGCTGGCTGACCAGGGCACCATTGTGAGGCAGGGATCATGGTTCCATCAATCCACTGGTATGTGTTGTTTCCAAGGTGTCGGGAATATACGTGAGTACTTTCTAAAATTGATGATTTTGACAATATGATAAAATGCCCGTGATGGTACGACAAACAGAAATATATTGCATGATCCTTTTTTTATTTTAACAACCATCTTACTTGCGTTGGTGACATTCATTAGGTGCATAACCTTTTGGTAATTTTCGGTTCCCATCATGACTTTCCCAACAGCCTCACATTTGTTTTTTGCCTCTTCATATGGATAAGCGTACATTGGTATCCAAATACAATTTTGATACTCTGGGAACCATTCGTCTCGACCGGTCTCACAACCTTAATTAGAGAAATTCAATCACTGCACCAAAAATACACTGCTTTATAAAGGAAATGTATCATCGTCGTCATCATCATCATCATCATCATCATCATCATTAAAAGCCCGTTGAAGCAAAGAGATGTAACAACTTTATATGTACGTGTTGAAACAAACTTACTGGTTGGCATCTTCTGAAAGAATTGGTTTCCAGTCACGTTTGAGATTCTTCTGAAGCCAATTCCATCGTACAAATCACATTCCGCTGTTAGGGTATTGCATTGGAAAAGTTGGCATAATTGCCTCAGCTGGCATTTCATTGCACACAAGGAAGCCGTGTGTTCGGTAAAAGACTGAGAGGGGTCTTCCGCTATCCCCCCATCCAGCAGACGAGGCACTGTTTTCCAGACATAGGGCCCAAAAATGTCTGTGAAGAAAAGTCAATTGTTCATATTTACCAATGTAATTATTTTTCATGTATTTCTTCTACTACGCCAGAGGTTTAATCAACATTAATAAGGAAAAATAGAGAAAACCCTTGATTTTTAATCGAATATCAAGATACCGTATAAAAGATAATTAGCGGGAGTAAATTTGCTTTTTTTCCTGCTTAAAGATGTATGGGTTTCTAATTTCTTTACAATTTTAAACATTTCGGCGGATATAGATTATTATCATATGCATTTCACAGAGAACCTGATTTTTACCATTTTTTCGCACAGTGATCTATGTACCATATATAAGTAAAGAAATAAAACGGAAGAAACAATAATGGCTTAGTATAAAGAATTTATATGTAACTAATTAAGTTATTGCAATAAATTCTTAAATCGATAGTCGAATTCCTCCGGGGGCAGCAGTATTGGTTAATGTCAAGGTTTAAATCTATACCTTATCAGGACGCTTGCATTGTACATGTAATGTCACAAATGTTAGCGTTTTACGTGAAAAGTTGGATGAACAGGCAGACAAAATGTAAGTACGGTCATTTGAGCTTTTAGATTAAAAGCCTGTCCAATTCGTTTATTCTACTGTGGATTAAGGTTAATTTATCCCCGATTGATGGAACGAATAAGTTACTAGTCAGATTAAAAGTATTGCAAGAAACTATTTCATTTCTTTGAAAAAAAAATTTTAAAAATAAAAAAAAAAAATAAAAAAAAAAAATAAAAAAAATAAATATATATATATATATATATATATATATTATATATATATATATATATATATATTAAAGATTACTTTGATGTTTATGTACCTTGACACCACTCATAAAATGGTTTTGGAGCAACCGGCATATATGGAACTGCATGGTAAATAAAGATAGCTTTAAAAGAAAGATATTAAAATGAGTCTTTTAATCATATATATGTAAGGTTATTGTTATATACCGATCTAACATGACACAAAACTTTAATTACAAGTGTTTTGAATGCTTCATACGGTATCATTACTACGCAAAAGGTAAGTCGTAAAAATAGAAATTCCTTTTTACAAAAGAATAATTTACATTATCTACGAGAGTTGATTCAAAAGTAATGTCACAGATGCGATAAAATCTGGCAAAGTCATCGTGAATTGACAAAAATGTCCTTTGAGATATCTACCTATTTCAATTCAGATCTGAAAATTTTAATGAATTATGATAATTATTTCTGAAGATATTTTGTGGAGCATGAGGTAAGGATAGTCACCTAATACTAGCGAGGTCATTTCTAAATCCTTGACGTTCTGGTAAAATTTCCTAATTTAGTACTTTATAAAAATTGGCCATGATGCTTTATTTACATTTTTTATCTTTTTTTTCATTAAGTTAATAATTACCTTTTATGCGATCGTTGGAGTAGTACATTAGATTATTTAATGTGCGATCGTTTGTCGAGGACTCTTCATAAAGTCAAGAACGTTTACGTAGCCTTATGATATAGCTAATGACATAAAAACTTAGCTTTATATTACTTCATAACGTATGTCTTCTAACTATTTAATTTATTTATTAACATGACATATGCTTTTATAAAATATTTGACCCACGTTAAAGGTACCCTTTCACTCGCTCTCAATTTTAGGTTGATGTATGAATTCCAGTACATTTTCTCGTGATTTCTATCTATAGAAGCAAATAATGCATTGTATCACTATTCGTTTAACTGGCCTTTTTATTCCTTGATCTAGAGACAAAAGGCATCGCGTATTTACCCGAAATGAACGGTCCTTAATTGTCTAAAACAGAAACAGTTTATAATATCTCTAATTCAAATTATTGTGTTTTGGGGACTGTTTTCAAATTTTGAAGCATGTTATTTTTTATATATACAAACCTTAAAAAATACGTAAATTCGTGACGCGGCGATGTCACGTAGATATCATGCTATAAACACTAATATCTTGTTAAGTGGTCAACAAAATTTATTATTTTTAATTATGAGTAATATTTTGATAAGGCAAATTATGAAGTATCATTTAAACAATACAGCACCTTTGAGAGGCGCGGTGCATAGTGTGACATTACTTTTGGATCAACCCTGGTACTAGAACCGTTAGGTTTACATGAAAAACTAGGTTTACATAAAAAACAATAATTGAAATTCCTGACAAAAACAGAAAATACATGTACCGTGATTTGAAATTACATAATTTGGTGCAAAGTTATTATCGATTTTTGATTGCAGCGGTCGACATTATTTCGTTGACAATCTTGTTTCCTCCATTCTGTATTATTTCATACATTTTAAACTATAATTATTCGACTTAATATCAGGAATATATGGCAAATACACACATTTTGAATTTGTTTAACATTAAGTATTTTATTTCAGAAGAAAAAATATTGTTAATGGCTATCGAAAAATGATAATTGAAGGTATATTGGCGAGACCTGATTGAAACAGGTTAATATGAAATACAGTGAAAACGGAAACATTTTGAAACATCCCGAAAAACCAAACAAGCCCACACGAGAGCCAATACGATTTCAATATTAAGCTCAACTATGTCAGGATCTGATAAGAATCAGTAATGTAAAAAGGTTAAAAGACTAAAAGAGCATTATGAGTGTTATCTTGACTTTCATTGCATATATCTATATGTGACTGTCAGAATATTAAACTCTGCATGTTTTTCTACTTTATATGTAATAAGCTCAAATGGAGACCTTCAAGCATATTTTCTAACAGGTGCGTGGTTTGAAACGTTAAACAAAAATTTGATAAAATTACTAACAATGTGATTACCTTTGTGCGAAAAATGGGTTGCTCCCCTTGAGAAATAACATCTGGATGTTGGTGTTCTATAGATATATTCCATGCAAGTAGATACATATACATTGTGTTCGACACCAAAACACCTCGAATCACGCAAGCAGGAAGTTTTGCAATTTTCAATAGTTGAATGAGATCTCAATTGACAAATTCCAATCATTTGGGTATTTTTTAGAGAACCAATTTCAGTAAGTGCAAAACAGTCGTTTAGATCTAGAAAAGAAACAAAATAGAACTTGTATTTAATAAAAAGTTTATTAAAGTTTTTTGAACGAATATCTGGCTCATATACATTAAGACCCCGTTTGCGGTAGATAAACACAATACAATAAATGTAAACTGTAAAGATGCATGTTCAAATTAAAATCACCAGTCTGAAGTGCTATAACGTTTAATTTTTTTTTTTAAACTTCAAACTAAAGATCATTTTGTGCATGATAAAAAAAAATGTTTGGATATGGTTCGAATTCCAGTCTTTAGATGAAGTTGTAGGATTAAAATGCCGGGTTTTAAAACAAAATTAATAATTCGTGTATGGTAATAGCTTTTTTTTTCCATTTCGAGTTTCATGTCTGTATTAACTAACTTGCAGGATAAACTAAATTTGAAACAATTTTTCTTCGATGTGGATTTGATCTGTTATCTCAAACAACGAAAGAAATCACACAAAGATGAAGCTAGAAGCCACTTGCGGCAACCACTAGCCCGTAGAGGCTAGCAGCCAATAAAATCATCAAAGTACGAAGAGAACTTGAACTAAAATTATTTTTTTTTACTTTTTAATCGACTTAGATATGTCATTAATAAGGTAATAAGGTACTCTCGGTTCTTGGATGTTTTTCCTTACTAGATATAAGTGGCTACTAGCTTTAGGCTGGTAGGCAACGCAACAAAAACACAGAACCTTGCTTTTATTTGCACTAAGAGCAGAGAGCATCAACTTGGTAAAAAAAAATCACAAAAACAAATGGCATATATTGGGTCATGCAAGAAACTATACTTTACTAGTAGTTTCAAGACAACACTACTCTCCTAAAAGTTGTTTCTAACGGAGCACAATTTATGTTGATTCACAGGCTAATAAACGTTCGGAATGTTATATGCAAATAATATAGTACAGTGAAATTGAAGACACGTTTTGTTCTTCAATAATACTCGTACAGCGTAAAGCAATAGTACTATTATTTGCCATTCGTAAGATGTGAAACTAGTAGACACTCTGTTTATTACAAACTGTATGGATCACTATCGGTGTCATTTTAGTAGTGTGCTTATGTATGCTTTTTCATTCAAGGTTTGGGGTGTAGGATTTCAACTAATGCGAGTGTCCAAACATTTTTTGCGACAAAGCTGGACAAGGACGGACGAGGTTCCGGATAGTCTACGACCTTGGAATGGACGAAGGTCCGATATGGACGAACTAACAACCGGAAGTGCTGATTTGGCGACGTTGACACGTGATGATGCAGTTATGTAGTGGCGTGGATGCGGGGAGACGTATTGGCGTGGAAACGTGGTGAGGCAGTGACGTGGAAACGTTGTGATGCCTGCGCATTGGTGTGGTGACGCAGAAACGAGGTCGCGCAATGATGTTGTGACGTAGAAGAGAAGGGTCCGCAACTATTGGACGTCATTTATGCAATGAACTTTTTGTTAGATTGTTTTTTATTTTGTTAAGTAAATAGTTTTATTTTATATAAATTAAACAAACAAAAACTAGAAGCTGTCATTAGACAGAAATACCCGCTGCAAGTGCCCCTAAATAACACTGTTTTGTACCTGTTTTAGTAAAAATGAAGGCCACATGCAATTTCCAGTAATTTTTGAAAATAATAATTTTCATAAAGGGTGAGATCCTATCCCATAATACACATGAGCGGCCCTTTACGTACAATTTGGTGTTGAACCGTTTGCAGGTGAATTTTAAGTTAATCAATAATCAATAATCTTAACATTCATGTCATAGAAAGTATGGTCTTTATAATTATTACAAACAAATTAAATTATGTCGCCTCCCCTCGGCGGTTGCCGGCTTTAGATTTGCGTTTGTGTGCCAACATCATCGTGCATGTGTGCAAAGATTTAGAGAAGGGGTGGAAGTGAGGGGTCCTGACCCTCCTCCCCCTTTGAAAAACTCATTTATGTTAATAATAAAATTACCAAAAATACCCCTCGGACCCCTATCCCACCTGGGAATAGTTTGATGAAAACAAATAAATAATAGCATTTTAAAAATGATCAACTACAATGCATAAATTTATTTAGATAATCATGGGGAATATTAAATAAGATATAATTACATGTATGTGTACTTCTAATACTTATTGAAACAAGTCTTCTTAAAATATTAATTTAAATTACATTTCATTTTGCCTTAAAGACGTTTTTAAGCCCCTTTCACAATTGGCGCACGACCATTTTACACCACTTTGCGATCAATTTTTTTTAGCTTCGCACGAGCTCTCGCATACGTTGCACGAGCTCTCGCATTCGTTGCATACGTTTTACTGGTCCCATCAAGTCTCCTCTGAATAGTGGACATGCACACTATTCAGACGCGACCGAACGCGATCCAAATTATCGCAGTGCAACGCACAAACATTAGTACGAACGTTTTACAACGTTTTGTGTACTCGCAAGAGTGATACACGATTTATAAAGATCGTAAGATAAATCGTTGGTGTTTATATATGCGTCTGTTTTGCGACCATGAGACTGTTGTTCAACGTGTCTCATGTAATCTTGCAACGTTTTACTATAATTGCACGACTTATCAGTCTCAATATGCCATGCTTTGATACTAGTATATATATACCCTGTATAAGTATTTCTGTTTCAGAACAAAATTTTAAATATACATTTATTCCATGATGGTAAGGGAAAGACATGTATGAAGATTTATTTCCTAAAGAAAAATCATATTTCCCGAGGGCTTTGCCCGAGAGAAATTTGTTTTTTTCTGGGGAATTTAAATCTTCATATTCCCTGAACATTAATGCAATAAACGTTTTATTATACCAAGCAACATATGATTACACAAAATACTTTGATTTCTAATAATGTTTGACTTTTCAACAGTCGCAACATTAACGTCCTGATTGTTTGATTTTCCATGTAACTGTCTCACTTTCATAAATCATAGATAGTTAAGTTGGTTCCCAGATAGAATCATAATGATTAAATATTTTTGATTTAATCATATTTGTCTACATCGTATGCTCATATCGGCTTTTTTCATTCCTATGACATCGCCCTGTCACGTGACTTTCTAGACCAATCAGTTATAATAGAATAATCATATTGAGGTATACCGGTAATAATAAATGCTGCTGCATATCGGTATCTTCTTGGGCTGCATCCTTTCTCGATTTCAACTATGTCTACTGAATATGGGCGGTGTATATACCCCCTCTGACTCTTAACTCAGGGTTTCAGTTCTCAAATCCGGATAGTTAAAAAAGTTCAATTTCATGAGTAAAATTTGTTTTAATTACAAAAGGTATTTATGAAATGAAATATTATTGATATAACAAGCGATTTTTTTACTAAATTACGGAATTAGGCTCTGACAAAGTTTGACTTTTAGCAAAACAGAGGAAATTCGGACGAAATTTTACAGATTTTGTTTTTAACTGAAATATTTTTGGTAATACTATAATATTTAAAGTTTAGATTTTATTCGCTGTGTAGAAACGGACAAGGGTAACGCACTTCATCCTAGTCCAAGATAGCGAAAGCGAAGCACGCTTCAGATTTTTTCGCACAAGTATTCACCTTTTCTATGGTTGATTCTAACAACTATTGCGCAGTATATGTTGGCCGGTGTTAGTTTTGAATGTCCACTCGTAAATCTGTCTTAAATTGCTCGTATTTGTAGAGATAACGTGTGCCGAAGATTTGCTCTAAACTAGGGTAAAGTTGATGAAGCGATATTTTGCGATCAGGGTAAAGTATTTTTGTGACTAGGGTAAAGTTACTTGTATAACATTTTTATAATATTAAAATAGTTTGACTTTGTAACTGCTTTTAACAATTTTTAAAATTGAAATATACTTTTTTTCGATATCCATTACTGCTACTGTCGTTTTAAAAGTCGTCCCCCCGACTGAAGGTATTTTTTATTAAGGTATCGGATGTACAAATGAGACTGAGGTCTCGGGATTTTCCGTTATGATCTCGGTAGACTACGAAGATAGGGAGATTGGAATAATTTTTTTTTGAAAATGTCAAAATACATTTATTTAACATAATAAATAGTAAGAATTCATGAATGTATAAAATAAAGCAAGAAATTCATATTATAATTTGCCGTTGTATGGCATAATTGTTTTTCCCCATGGCGCATTTGCGCGATATCGTGAAGAAAAAAATAAAAACATTATATTACACCTGTATTTTTCATCTACATATATTATGTTAAACAAATTAAGTGTTATTCGAACGTTTGTTAAATTGGGAATATAAAACATGATTTCATATATTTTTTTTAAAACTACATGTACAAACCCTAAAATGTACTTTTTCACCACGTGCACACTCTCGCTAAACGGCGATTCAATCGAAGCACTTAACAAGCGCTTTTGAAATTTAATTATTCACATAATTTATAGGGGTGCCCTGTTGTAAATTTTGATTTTACTTGGTGTGTAAATTTGTATTTATATCAACAAAGAATAAAATTCAAATTTAAAAGCATTCCGCGGGATGCTATGGAATCCAATGATTATTATGTTTTTCTTTGATCTTAATAACCGCGTGAGGATTATTCTCCGTACATAAAACCCGGAAAAATTGAAAACTACGAGAAGATACGCATAACGAAATAAAAATGAACTTTCCGCAAGCTATCACTGTTTTGTGATTTTTTTTTTATCTTTAAAACATTGTTTTGGAAAGAACAACATAAATGCTTTAGATTTCAGACCCACCATCTGTATAACGGGCGTATATTTTCTAGCTTAATTGCTTGGACAAATTAATTGTAATCATTGTGATTAAACATTTTGTTACTTTCCGTAAAGAGGGTTGACAAGAGTTAATAAGAGTAAATAATACCATGTTAAATCATCTTTTTTTTCTTCTCTCGCATTTCATACATTATGAACAGGATTATTTTTACTCTTTTACTCACTTTATCAAATCAAATGCATGCGTTTTACAACATCACAGTGCCCCTTATAGTTGATTCAAATTTCCAATGAAAGTAATAATTTGTAAACCGAATAAAACATCTTGAGGGATTGCGTATTTGAATATTAATTGTATGAAAACATTATAGATATTTTTTTTTTTTATATAATTTATTTCTTTTTCAAAGAAACAGACATGCAAAACAGACATTCAATCACACACACACACACACACACACACACACACACACACACACACACACATGAATAAGCACTGAAATTTATTATTTTGTGGTTACTTGCTTACATGGGAAAAAAATTAAGATATCAGCAGCCAAGATATCTTTCCAACTATCCCATAAGTTTTCAAAATATTGTAGTTTACCAGTTTGTATTGCAGCATATCTTTCAATATCGTATTTTAGTTTTAAGTGACAAAGGAAACCAATCAAACATCATAAAAATCTTGTATGACCTTTACACCATTCTTGTACCAGGTTTTTATGAAAACATATTTATTTGCTATGAGTATTTTTGAATTGTACCACACCGGAGAATTTAAAAGATTATCTTTTGTCTTTGGGTGATCAATATAGGTAATAATAAAACATAACCATGAATTTAACACATCTTTCCAAAAATCATTGTTTACCTTGTGTAAAAATTCAATTACAAAACTATCACCAAAATTAAACACATTATAGATATTCTTAATAGAAGCTTCCGTTTCAAAATTGTCTTATTCTTTTGTTTGTTGAAAAAAAAATACAAGTTTGAGTAAAAGATTGGTACAGTGTTTATTGTTTTCTATGAGTTAAAGGAGCATGGTCACAAAGCTTTTGTTTACATTTTGAATGTTGAAGTAAAAATTCCAGTTTTAAACCTCAAATGAATGTGTTAATCGTTAGTAACTGTTTATTTACGTTTAAAATGAATAAGAAGAT
The DNA here is from genome assembly GCF_025612915.1 of Magallana angulata. Classification (NCBI taxonomy): domain Eukaryota; kingdom Metazoa; phylum Mollusca; class Bivalvia; order Ostreida; family Ostreidae; genus Magallana; species Magallana angulata. The sequence continues at coordinate 48,452,441 of NC_069114.1, forward strand.
AGACAAATTAGCTTGAAAAAGATTTTTTACTGGTATATTGAACCCATGTAAACAAAAACAGGGCACGAGCCTTGTTTCTATGGTGAAGAATTGTGAGCCCTGTATCTTGCTTAAAACTCATCGACTGGCACCCAAATTTTATTTGATCATTAGAAATGCATTCCTAAAGCATTGTAAATAATAAAAACAGAAAAATAAAATTTCAACCAAAATCGTGACCATGATCCTAAATGTTCCTAATGAATCCTCATTAACCTGATGAAACATTTTACAAGTTTCTTGCACGCTTTCCTTGTAAGGTTTTACGTGCCTGATGTGACCCGCAATTCACGGCTTCGCTGTAATGGTAAAAAATACTTCTTCCTGAATGAAAAAGCTTAAAATTTAAATTTTTAACTCTCAAATTACAAGTTCTTAATCGTAAAGTATAGACTAAAATCAAATTACATGGTATCGGGAATATGCGTTAAAGTACATGATTGCGAGGAAGGGGGTTAAAATCGCGCGATGTAGACATGGTCATTGTAGAACACAAATTTTGTTAATAGCGTTTTTTAATTTTTTATTTATTAAATATAAATCATGTATACATATATGTCTTCGTCAGACGTCAACTAGCAAAACGTGTATTTTAATTGTGTATTTTTCAGAGTTGTGGTGTTTTACGCAATGGGTTGTCGATTTGCTAGAAGAGTGCGTTTCATATCTACAAAAATAATAGCCCGTTAGGATAGACCCTGAAAAGTATATTTTATAAAGAAGACATTTATACTCTTTATAAGAAATTCCTTAAAGCGTTACCCTAATCACGTTTAAAGTTTTAAAAATCTTTACCCTAGTCACGAACTTACTTCACCCAAATCATAGTCGAAAATTTTCTTTGCTCTTACGCTATTGTAAGGAAATCTTCTGCAAAAGTTTTACAATTGTTACGGTTATACGCTTCAAATCGTATAAATTAGTGGGTTTATTTCGTCATACAACCCCGACAAATGCGTAAATTAATTGTAAAACAAGTATTCCTTTTAAAAGAATGATCGGCACTAATGATATATAGATAGCTAGAAGCAATCAACATGATCAGTTTGATGTAAAATAGTCAAAAAAGTACTGTATTTTTACAAAATATAGAATAATTTGAATCTGTACACCATAATTTCATCATTATAAACCGTCAAAAAATTTAATTTTGAAATAAATTTGTGGAAAGCCGTTCGTTAACTCCTTGTCTAGTTTTATATTTTTAATGTAATTATTAAATGTTAATGTATCTTGTTCTTCTTCAGAATACTGAGTAGGGCTCTTCAAAGAGCATTAACACGTATACAAAGAAAGTGTTGTATTAAGATAATTTAATGCGACTATAAAACATTGAATGCCATCATAACTTGCTATTGAGGTCGCATTATAACGTAACCTTGTTTATAAATCAAGCAGTCTTCCTAGCTACTGTTATGCAACATCAATAGATCGAGGTCATTTCATGGAGCATCTTCTTATGATCAAGGTCAGTTCATCGAGGTTAACTGCATTACTGAATGAATCTTTCGATCGAAATTCTTACGCGTGAGACAAAATGTATTAACAGGTCGAACTGTATTTAAGGTATGTTTGCATCTCTTATTGAAATAAAACTGAGTAAAATGTAATATTAATACTAAACCAAACTTCAAGTTTTTATAAGAACTACTTATGCAAGCGGAATGTGTGCGCACGTGGAAGCATTTGCCGGGTCCTCATATGGACACAACAGTGATCGGCCGAAGCCGATCACAATAATCGAGGCGTGCTCCCCTATCGCCATCTTGGACTAGGGTAAAGTGCGTTACCCTAGTCCGTTTCTACCCAGTGTTATTTGTTTAATTTTGCATATTTTCTGTTGGTTTTATCTTTGCTTTTTCGTTTAGAGAATCGTATGGCACACACTACAAAAATATTGAAAAATGCTTAAAAATGATAAAAGACACCATATCTCAAAGTTTTGATCATTGACCTCATATAAGTTTATGCCAGCAGAGAAAGGTCAATATACTTAGTTTAATACTATAAATGTTTGAGCATTATCATTATTCAGTTTTTTGTTATATTGAATAAGAAATGGGTAGTAATTTGAAAACTGATAGGGAAATTCAGACTAGAATATCTATAAAATTGTGAAAGAAAACTTAATGCTTTGTATCTATTTAATGTCACTATCATTATTAAACTGTATTTCATTTGTTGAAGTGTTAAGCAGTTTGTATTATTTTCAGAATTAAGAGAATTCCAATCATAGTGTAAATCTTTATAGATTTTTCTTAAATTTTCAAAAAATATTCAATGACCATTAACTCAAAAAGTAGGTCATTGACCTATTTTTTGAAAGTGAAAAATAACACTACCATGTAAGGTCTATAACACACAATAATTGGTTTTTCATTATCATCAGTGGATTTTTTTTTCATTCTGAGTAAACGTCATCCTTAAATCAGAATAAATAAATAAAAATAACGATAGAATATCTTTTAAAATAATGTAGATCATTATTTTTTGCAAGATGATTTCATAATTTTTAAACCTATTATTTATTACATTAAAGTAAATGATCATAAAATGTTTCAGTTGAAGGTAAAATTACGTAAATGAGATGAACAGCTGTTTTTAAGAATATGGACTAGAGAGATAGCATAATAGTGGTCATCAGTTTGTTACAGATTTTCGAGCGGAATTAACTAAAATTTATATTTACTGTAAGACAAAGATTAAGACAATATTTTCACATTTTACATATTTAATATTGTTTGAATTGATACACATTGAAAGTAATTGTCCTAGTATGGGAACTGGTAAGGTCCTTCACTGTAGTCTATTGCCACTTGGTCTTGACAAGAATGGACTGGTGAGGTCCTCCAATAGACAATGTTCTCTACTGGCCACTTGGTCTACACAAGACGTCACCAATACTCGGCCACCATCGATGAAAGTGGTTTACACAAAAGATGGAACAAGGGACCTCAGAAAAAGCCAGTACCAGGTTCACTTCAGAGTTAGCACACAGCTATTTATATTAACAAAATGCATAGTGACTGGATGGTATGCACGAGAGAAGTTTAAGTGCGTCCTTCCCTCTGGACTGCCGCGTCCAAACTGATACTGCACGGACTGGCGGGTTTAAGGCCCGGTGAACTGAGGTTCAATATGGGTATTTACAAATACGTAAGACTAAAATACTAAGGGGCTCACCACGGGATATGTGGTTAAGTTAAAATACGAAACTAAATATATACAATGATGAATTCTAATGTGACACAGTTTACAGTCAAAATAATGAGATCTTAACTGTTTTATGGACTGTTAGTTGAAAGATATACAAAAACAAATCAAAATGGCCAATTTTCAGGTGCGAGTCAACTTTCTAGAGAACAGCAGGTGAGAATTTTATCTTCTTTATGCTGGATATACATGTAAGTATTCCGTGAGGATAAGACGCAACAACCGAACATTGCAAATTTATTTCATTACTTCTTTAAGGGGTTTTTTGTGTATTTTTTTCTTTCTTTTTTTTCTTTATTAATTTCACTTTGGACATTACTAATTTTCATGCTACTTTTGTTACTTTGGACAACATCCTTGTATCTTTTGGACAGCCCTAACCATGAAGGAGACTTCATTGCCTTAGCAGCAGACTCCTTTGTCATATATATGTCATATATATATATATATATATATATATATATATATATATATATATATATATATATATATATATATATATATATATATATATATTAACAAAATCAATCAATAAGCAACAAAATATTATTTAAGAAATGCATGTCGCGAAACCGTGAATGGTTAATATCAAATTCGATTGGCTACTATTCACTCTGTCCACAAAACAAGTTTTCTATTCAAATGCGTTCCTATCACGTGATTGACTTTCTATAAAACCTCTAAACAGGATACCCCAATTTCATTTAAAGCTGAACACCGCTCGTAAATAGGCACCGTCACACAGATACCTGGTATATAAACCCTTTGATTTCGTTACACCCGATTGCACACCTGAACCTCCTGGCCGACATGTAGTATTCCTTTCGTGGTCTTTAGATTTTATGCATTTTTTCCTATCTTATGTTCATTTTCTGTTCGTAAAAATTGCATTGACCAATTTATTTGATGTTAGTATTCTCCTGGCTTCAAAAAGGTGCGTAAAATTTGATAATTTCATCGCGACCGAGTAACACGGCGAGGCAAAATGTACGTCCACACAGGTGAGACTTCTACAGCAAAGTACTTTGAACTGTTTAGAGGTCTGTCCCTTATATAAGGGTTGTAGGGACAGCAGTGATAAAAGAGAAATATGGCGGACAGTGGCTATTTACGAGCGGTGTTCAGCTTTAACACGCGTTTCTCTACTTGTCCGCGCACATGGAGAGGAATATTAAAATAGAGTCTTTCTGACAAAGCCTTTGCCGATATTGTTTTGTCTTGGGCTAAAAATGAGATTTATTCGACGAACTAAGTTAGTCGAGTCATTTATCCGTGTTGAGTTATGACAATTTTGATCTGGAGGAAGCTCTTACTGTGGAGTATTAATATTATTGACGCGCTTAAAACAACTTTGTTGATGTTGTTTTTACTCGAGATGGTGGGCGGAGTTTAAAAAAAAGTGTGGAGTATGTACATATAACCCACACTTTTAACAATAGAAAACTCGCCAAGCTATCAATGGTACAATGTTGAAAATATAGGAGGAGTTCGGGGAAGAAGGTTTTTGTGAAAAGAAAACGTCATTTTTTACCAATTATTTGACCCCCAGGACTACCACAGAATTTTGGAAACTTTTTTACAAAACAACAGGACACCCCAAATCAAACTCCTCCAAGAGTTCAGTTTGCTGATTTTTAAGATGTAAGAACATTTGAGAAAGTAAAACGTGACAGACAGACGGACGGAACAGGATAACAACAATATACCAGAACTTTCTTTAGAAAGTGCAGGTAAAATAATCTTGTTGGTTTTGATCAGAAATCGGTTGCCATTACACTTCTTCTTCATATAAAAAATATTCACCAAGTGATGAGTTCTAAAAATTGCTGACCTCCTGATTTGGTTCACTGATAATATCAACATTGATTTATTCAAACCCCATCTCTCTTAATTTAGCACATAGATTGGCTTGAAAAAATAAACGTTTGAAGACGTTTTACTATATATACGTAGCTTATATGTTTCTAATGGTACCCTCTCAATAAAATTTTCAAATACATGAGCAAGTCATACTTTTTGCATCGGCTATGTGCATATATTGCAGTACCTTTAACTTTTAAAACATTCTAAAGGACTATATATATATGATAAGGGCCTAAAATGGCCCCCTAAAATGAACATCATCATTTTAATATCATTCTCTGTTTTCTTAGTACAGATATGTATGTGATGTGTTTACATAATATTCATTTTGGTTCAAGTGCTCACAATTTAGAAATATATTTAGAATTTTTTTTTGCATTTTTAGCGTTAAACAGCTTGTTTTCAAGGAGTTTTTCCTTCCGAAAACATAGAGCACATTCTTGAACAAATAAAATATTTTAATCAGAGATGTATCTAGCCAAGACTAACAAGTGACAAAAAAATTTTCCTTGTTCAAGCTCTATTTTTCCCATCCGTATATAGATAAGAAAAATGTCAATTTTTGGCTGATTTTGATTGAATTATAGAAATGGCGTCACTTCTGACGTCATATACTGCCAGTAAGTGCAAATAAATCAAATAAATAGATGAAAACTAAATTTTATATCAACTCTTCTAAAAAATTGGTTAACATTTTATTGTACCCGAAACACTTAAAAAATGGTGAATTATGGGGGCCAAATTTAACTCTTATCATATATAGTTCTTTCGACTTAACAATTTCATGTCATCATCATTGAATCTCTTCCTAGTCTTTGATGAAACAAGGCCGTATAAAGTCAAATAATCATATTAACAGATATCAAGTGAAATATTTTACGCATAAATATTATCTTACCGTCAGTTAAACTTTCACAAAGGAAAGGTCTATTCTCATCACAATCATCTGTATAGAGTTGTTTGTCAGTGAAGTTGTAATACACACACAAAAAATCAGAATATGCATTCTTCTTCAATGTGATCGGTAATTCAGTATCTAGAGATTGACAGTTTTGGGTCATGGTTTTGTTGAAGGAGGACCACATAAATCCGTCGATCCACACATCTTGTAAATCTCTAGAAAGTTTAGAAAATAAAATCATCATTATTCTGAAATCATTTTGCCAGGGGCTCTAAAAGGTCTCTATCTCCAGTCGTAATTGTAAGAATTCGTTTATTTGGTTTTTTTTATCTTCCATTTTGAATTGAACATAATGTACACAATTGCAAGTGATTCACTCAGGCAAATTATTTGGCTTAACCCATAAACAAGCACAAGGCACAAGCTTAATTTATTTGTTTATCAATTAAAATATAAGTTTATTTTATTGAGGAATTTCTAACTTTAAGATGACATTTAAGCCCGAAGTCGCCAGCAGTAATTATTATTTTTTGCTCCTTTCCAAAAATATGTAGTACTCTTCCAGAAGTTAAAAAAAAATAAATCGGAAAGGGTCACATTATTGCAGTTTGTCATTAGGTTTCTAAAAAAAGATTCAAAATCTAAATGAATTTTTTTCTCAATCTTTAGAGAATCTGATAAATTTCAATTTTATTTTTTTCCTTTTGAAGAGACATTACAGTTAATTTACCATATCTTAATTATTTCTTTTTAAAAAACAAAACTACATGAAAATGAAAAGAAAGCAATCTTTATATATGTGGTGACAGTTTGAATCTTTTTACTGATATGAAAATTTGCGTGGAATTGCGTGTAAGTTATTTTTGGAATTAAATATATAAACCAGACCGACTAGAACTAACTTTGCAAAAAATAATGAGATGGCGCTAATGGGCATTAGTATAATCGTAAAATACAATTTTAATTTCTTAAATTATATAGTATAGATTTGTCTAGTTTCTTACTATGGTCCATTTAATAATTCTAACAAAAATAAAAAAAAAGAACAAAAAAAAACCCCAACCCAAACAAACAAACAAAAACGTCAGGTTTTTGTGGTATCCCTAAACCTAAAAAGCCCATTTCCAACTGGTTATATAAAATCTGGTGTACCAACAATATAACATTTCTGCCTCAAGAAAGTGGTTTACTTAATTCCTATAAGTGAATGTATATACGACAGTATGGACTTTCATTATTTACCTTAAACGTTATTGCTAGGATTTCTAATTATATATAGTGGGTCATCATTCGAAGGATTAATTTTGTTTTTTTGAAATTGATCTTTTCTATTATTCCCTAATTGTTTATTGATATTGATCTTTTCTATTAATCCTTAACTATAATTAGACTCTGACAAAATAACGAAATATAGACCCATTCTATTAAATTGAAAACATTGAAGTTCTTAAAAAATAGCACTATTTATAGATTTTTCTACAGTTGCAATTGGGCGAGTTAAAACGCTAAGTTTAGATATTTAGATCGCCAATACCTTTCCTTTAAATGATTTTTACGTACCCTTTAATATCAAGTTCGTTGATTATTTTTAGGACATGCCAATACAGATCATCTATAAGCTGCACTTCAGTTTGGTTGGACAGTCTAGCTAGAGTCATATTGTCCCCTGAACAAACGTTATGCGCTGTGTGCCAGGTAGTCTTCGGATAGTGCACCCGGTACCGGCATATCAGGTCTTCGGCTAAAAAAAAATTCCCTTTTAGCAAATTTGAAAAGGTCTCTATCTAAACATTAAAAACCCGATATAGATGTATTTAAATTTATCTCTAAGGCAACATTTACTTGCTTTACCAATGTGCTTCATATTCTTAGATAAAAAAAACCATTTATGCCGAAGAGGAGAACACTAGTTCTCAATTGACTTATAAAAATTAAAAAAAGTGAAATAATGAGCTTAAAGGTCACCTGAATACAATACAACTCAGTTAGAAATTCATTAAACGGAATATTAAATGGTAACGCAAAAGTGGCAAATATGTTGCTGAAACCCAAGATGCTGAGAGCGGTGCATAAAACATTACTCTTAAGATATGATGCATAAACATGCAAAGGCTTAATAAAAGTTTTTTTTATTAATTGACTTGTTTAATAGACTATTCCTGGATCCTCATGAACCTTGGGGCCTCATTGCTCTTTGTAAACATGCTCCCAATGTGAATGCAATTGTACTAGTGAATGAAAATACGATATTTAAAAACATCTGCATAACACTTAATCTTTGCACATGGGTCAGATATTTCCTGACTCTGGTTTCCATTCCCATGTGCTTGATTTTTTGCTGAATTCCCAGCAGTAAATATCCTTAAACATAATATCGATTTCTTTTCAACAGTTTTATCAAAAACTTATGATCCCGGGGGTCGAGAGGTCACGACTTTTACAAATCATTTTTGTCTTAAAATTTAGTTTATTCAAGTTTATTTTATTAATTTAATTAAGTTTCTTTACTGCAAGACCTTTAAATATATGACAATATTACTTTTAGACACCTTATTTTTTTTAATTAGATCTAATTTACCTTCACAAGTCAGGTTTGTATTAATAAGGATTCTTTTTCAAACTTAATATACAATACTTAAAGTCGGTATTTCGAAGATTTTTCAAAAAATAATTCCCAATCATCCCTCATCGTGGCCCCATTTTCCCCCCAGGAATCATTGTTTGAATAGTAACTTGCATAAAATTTCACACGAGTGGAATGTTTGCTGCAAAAATTCTTTGTAAAAATTGTTAAAATGGTATTTCTCTATTTATTGTTACGAAAAAAAAATCAACTAAGCCTTCAACCCTTAGGGACCATGATTTGAACAAACTTGAATCTACACTACCTGAGTATGCCTATAACAAAGTTTTATTTTTTTCAAAATAAAATGGGTTTTAACGAGAATATTTTTGGGAAGACTTCTTTTGCTATTTAATTCACTGTTAACCTCTCCCCCATTGTGGCTCTACTCTGCCACAGATAATCAGGATTTGGTTATATTTCAATGCTTAGACACACTTTTCTGAATTTAGAAAATATTTTTAAAATACTTTTCTATTTTTATTTATGTGTAAACCCCATAATATGGCTACACCAGGGGATCATGAAATAGAATTTAATACTACCTGATAATGCTTTCACACATTCTTGCAAAATGGTTTTAGGAGAGTTTAAATTTTTATATCTTTGTAGAAGTTTAGTTGCGGTTCAGAAAAAGGAGATTAAAATGTGAAAAATAAACGATAACGACGACATCGATGACTAGACCACAACAAGAACAATACCGAACAACGGACATTTCGATCAGAAAAACTCATTTGAGTCTTTGACTTAGGTGAGCTAAAGAGGTTTTTAATATTTTTTTAATATTGATATGCATAAATAAAGATATAACGCGAGCTTATGAAATTATAAAAACACAAAAGAGTCACATAGCTATCTAAAGCTGAAAGTTATACACACTATAATTTGAATCCATAATGAATGAAAACGCATGTTTTTGTTTACGTAAAAAAGTTACCTTTATGCTTAAAATTACAATGCTGAAATTGATTGGGGTATACAAACCCCCAACAAACTTATTATTGTGCCAGGAAAGTAATGCCTTCTTTTAAATATTAATCCATCATGTTACATTTACAGCTTACTTTAGACTCATTAACAAAAAATGGGTGAAGGGTCAACATCTTCATAATTGCTACATTGTTTCAAGAAGGAAAGGATACAATTTCTTCTGAAAAGCCAAATTTGACGAGAACGCTCAAAAGAAGACAAAAACAAAATGTGTGAGTAATCAGAGACGTATATACTTCCCTGGAACATTTACATGTTTTTTCTAAGGGTTATTTCTAGTTCGTGCAAGTTTAAAACAGACAAAAGTGAGGGAATCGGGAATGACAAACGTACATTGTATATTTACAAAATCGTGGCGGATATATAATTTACGAAACAATAACAACAACATGATTTTGCACAGACATGAGCAATGAAATTAGTTTCGCTCTTCCCTCATCACCATTCGAGAAAAGGCATCGAATTGCAAAAAACCCCACTTATTTCTTTGTTAATTTGAGTTATTTTGCAAAACGCAGTGGAAAAAAAAGTTCAACTTTTTATTTCATACGACTCGACATCTTTTTTTTCTTCAAATTATGAAGATAAATTCTTGTTTAATTTTATTATCACGTGTATAGCACTATGCCGATCAATAACAACTTTTGCAAATAAAAACGTTATGTTTCTTTATGAGAAAAACAGTAATAGAATATAACTCTGCATTACAAAATATGTATCATGATTTTATTTTCTATAAAAGCATGCGTAACGGAATGGGAAAAATACAATGTAATGCAGACCAGATTAGGATTCGAACCCGGGCCCTCTCAATCTCTTGGCATGTGCTCTACCAACTGCGCAGCCATGTTACGGTGTGGTATGAAAATATTGGATTTAAACGTTCATAAATCGATGCATCTTTTATTAAAAAATACCTAGATATAAAGTTATAACTTTTTATTATGATATAAATGATATTTAATGAACTTATATAGTAAATGCCACTTCGTACATGTATGATACATGAGTACTCTGTGTTACTTATAATATGTGCTCGTTATTTAAGGAATGAATTTAATATTTATTTGTTTTATACGATATAAAATGGTTTGGGGCAGTTTACGCTTTATAAACCGCGAAGCGGTTTATAAAAAAGCGTAAACTTTTTCAAACCATTTTATATCGTATAAAAATGAATTCAATATTTATTTGTTTTATATGATAATATGTTTTACGGTGCTACCGTTCTGGCGAGCGCAGCAAGAAATACACATACCTTGTATCATTGTATCATTGTCAAATTATAGTTTTATTAAGGTATCAACGAACGTCGAAGAATTTTTGAGAGAGTATTGCTCTACAATTAGTATGCCTAAGGTACTAATTTTAATGGTTATGATACATACAGCACAACCCCCTACCGAGAGAGAGAGAGAGAGAGAGAGAGAGAGAGAGAGAGAGAGAGAGAGAGAGAGAGACAGACAGACAGACAGACAGACAGACAGACAGACAGACAGACAGACAGACAGAGAGCCCTGTACCTGTTTGTAGGTGTGTAATTCCCCACTTTTAAATTAAATGGTCTGACTGTATTAAAAGTCTACATAATTTTTTAACTGTATATTTTTTCATTTTATTCCTTTTTATTTAGTTCAAAATGTCCTATTGTTTATCTCATCCCTACTCATATACTTACCTGCTTACTGTACATGCATGTACAATTAGCTAAAAAAAATTCGATATGACAGTAAAGTATGGCTCTTGCTAGTATATATATATATATATATATATATATATATATATATATATATATATATATATATATATATATATATATATATATATATATATATATATAATCTCTATATGAAAAAAAATAAAAACAAATCATATGTCGATGAGGCAGGTGTCGGAGTCTATACTGAAATAACTGAACTAGTACACGCATTACAGAAGTTTGATCCACCTCTAAATTTATCGTGGGAAATAAAGCGCGAGAGCACTGTGACGTCATCCATGACTGTGTTTTTCTTTGTTTACGTTTCTCGACTCAATACAAAGGTATGGAAGCATGTAACAAATCTTTTAAGTCTCGCCAAAGCATATGCGGTTCTCAAAACGTGTCTTCAAACTTTAAGTCACCGTAAATTACGAGTTAAAAGTCGGCCATTTTTCGCATAGCACCACGGGTGAAAACATTAGAGAGCATTATGGGACGTAGACAAAAAATCTGCGCTCGGTATAAAATGGTTTGGGGCAGTTTACGCTTTATAAAACGCGAAGCGGTTTATTAAAAAGCGTAAACTGTTTCAAACCATTTTATATCGTATAAAACTAATAAATATTGAATTCATTGCTTATAATTAATAATATTATTATAATTGATTAATAATAATTATAATTGATTAATAATAATTATAATTATTATATTATTATAAATATAATTTTTTACTAAGCATTATAGATAAAAACGGTCATTTGACCTTTAAAATGACGAAAAATTGTACAAAATTCAAACATAACGTCAGGCGCATTGATATGTTTTTGACGTAAGTCTTACTATGACATAGGAAACATTCCTTATATGATATAAAATAATTTTTTAGCCAATCAGAAAGCGTGTTACAACCAGAATTAAATTATTTCTGTGTAAACTGCGTTCCATCAAATGATTAGTTTTTTAAAATTTGTTTTGACTTTAGATGATATTTAAACACGCAAGTTCCATACTTTACAGCCATACTGATACAAAGTAAATTTGAATACAGTCTAGTATAAGTAAGGAGGAAATTGAACATTATGTTGATCAAAGTGACATGCAGCCTCTTCATTTTTTATTTATAAAATAGAAATGAAAAGAAAAAGAAAACTAAACAGATAAAAAATCTATGTAGATATAGCAAAAAAGGGCTGGCCTCTAAAATAAGGGGCCAAAAGGGCTCTAAAGTCTTTTCATAATAACTCCTTACTGAAAAATAATTTGATATTAATTATAGAAGCAAAATGTTCATTGTACAGCTGTTTATCTAAACAGTACCATATCTAAGTCATGTGTTACGTAATTTGGGGTTTAAAGGACCAGAAGTCCAAAAATCTGATCATCAATATGTAGGAAAGGAAAAATATTTTGAAAGGCAATGTAGAAAAAAAGTTGCTCAGAATAATTTTCTTACCAATATGATACCTTAAAATTTTTTGTTGGTAGCCCATTATTACTGTCTTCCTTGGAAGACGGTATAAAGAGTTGAAATAATTTACAGTCTCCGGGCTGTGCACTTCCTCTCCTTTGTGATTGGTAGAAAATACATGATGTGAAAATTTACATTTATTTCATTGGTTGATATACTGTTCGGCACAAGGGAGATAATTTTCTCATGATTGATTTTACGTACGACTTAACAATTTTCGTAGATTTCAAATCTTAAAAAGTGAGAAAACGAAAGAACAAGAAAAATGGCTCTTAGTGAAATTCAGGCTTTCATTTTTCTGTTAACTATTTGAAAGCAATATTCTGTAACATCTCTTAAAATAATTGTTATTTTTGTTTTGATTATACAAATACCAATAAAATTTGATACGGTATGGCTAATATCAGTAAACAAGTTTGTATATTAGATACGGTGAAACTAATATCAGTAAAAATGAATGATACTAAATGCAGTTGTATTAACTTTGATTTTATTACAGTGATACAACCCTTCCTAAGATCTCATTTTACTTACTACAGTCGATTTCAAATAAATAACACGCTGTAAATAATTTTCAATTTTAAGCACGCAAGCTTAAAAGGGACATGTTTTTTAAAAAAGTTCGGCACGCTATTGCATGGAGAAAAAGGCGACATTTTTATAAAAAATAATTAAATTGTCTTTGCTATCTTATTGCTGTTAAGAGTTTGCTCTAAAGACGGTAAGCTTTTTAAAAAAAGTTAAACTTGTGTTCAAAATGAAATGAATTCGTATCTAAAATAATTTGAAAATTGTTAAGTCGTACTTGAACACATTAGAATTTGCATTTGGTAAGTCGTTCTTGAAATTGATTAGGGTTTTGTTAATTCGTACTTGGAATAGTTCGTATTTTGTTAAATCGTACCAAGAATAAATCGATATTTTTTTCTTTTTTGTTTTAGTTACTTATGTTTATCAGTTTAAGAACTTTGCTTCTTTAAGGAACTTCTAGCTTTACTTTAATTTCGACATTAACGGAAGACCCTCTCGTTGCTGTGCAATGAGCTTTGCTCTAGTTGTTCTTATTCTAGACATTTTTAAACCTAAATTACATATTTGTTTGTCCTTCGATTTCATTCAAACTTTCATGGTTTATTGTAAATTGAATTAAATTTCCAGAGCACAAAAAATTTGAAATCACAACTTCCGGTTTTGAGTTATTCCCCTTTTTCTAAAATTTTAGGGGCTATGCCACTCGAATTATTAAATCGAAATCTATGTTTTAGCTTCTTAACTTTTAAGTTTATTCCATAAATACATATAGAACATACGTTGTGCATAATTTTAAGGCCTTTCATTTGAGACCATACAAAAGGGGATTGCCCCTTCAAACAAGAGGCCCATGGGGCCACATCGCTCACCTGAGCAACAATGGGCGTTCAAAAGATATTGTGCCATATGGCCCGCGGTAGAATAACAAAAATAAATATTGTAAAGTATTCAAATTTTACACTTATTTTTGCATACATATATCTTTGACATTGTACCTTCATGAAATACTGTTTTTACACAGAATAAGAAAATCCTACGCAAGATACAGAACTAAATATTTGGTAGGGGTACACTGTTATATAACTTCTTATTCCCTGTATTTTCGTTCTGCCCACCTCCCCCACTTAATAAAGCGATCAAAATATATGAGAGCATAAAGGTACATTTTCTTCCTCAACTACTTACTAGTTATTGTAAATTTTTTTTAAATATAATAGTTATTGTAGTTTATCCCCGCAACAGACATGTGTCAGAACTATGGAAACTGTTTTAACGATGTCGTTTTTATTTACTCACTTTTCACATTATTCATTGTATAAAGAGGGGGGCCCCAGAGAGTAATTATATACAGCATATCATTCTTGAATTTTTTTGTGTACAAGTATTTAACATACTCTAATTCATATAGAATTTCTAATGATCAACCAAAATTTCAGCGTCAATCGTAGAATTAGCAAGATGAGCTCAAAATTTTGCTAAGTTTGAGTCATATTTTGTTTACATGAGTTTATTACATTCAGCTTAAGATTTTTAACTTGGTATTTCCTATTCGGCATTTAAAATGGAAAAAAATGAATGGCCTCAGATCTGTGTACAAACAAAGAATTGTAAGCAAATCTCTGTATCTTGCTTATAATTCGAAGCTTAACACTCAAATATGGTAAGTAAATAGAAATTGTAAACAATTAAACAGAAGAAGCATGCACTATAACAAATAAAGAACACGATTTATTTTAAAAAATGAATCATATACATGTATATACCGGCATATTTCCGTCAGCTATATTAAACTCTATTTAACCTGAATAAACTCGAGAAAATGCCGAGCATCTCAACAAAACATATTGCATTATTCTACCATTACGCAAAAGATGATACCGAATTACCGAGAGCCTGAATGAATTGCATTTGCATAGTTCTTTCTTAATACATCAGATGTTGCTTAATTTGCGCAGTTAAACAGTAAACTGTTTGATTTACCGAAGTCTCTGTTTGATTTGATACGTAAAAATCAGGAAATACAAGCGACAGTTCCAAGGTTAACGCAAAGCATAAATGAAAACGAAACGAAAATCACAACAAGCTAACACCACCGTCATATGTAAAAACTGTCAATATTTAGCCTCAATTTACTTCACAAAATCGGCACCAATGCATTTTCCCTTCGTACACGAACTGTTGCACAACAAACAAATTCATCATTGTCAGATCGACCCGTGTATCATATAGTGTCATGGCTGCTTTAAACAATGAACCTCGTTTTAGAATTACGGAATACGAGTCTTGGTAAAATGGGTAAGCAAACCCGGGCCGGGGCATAATAAAAGCCGGGCAGATCGGCAATCGTCAATTCCAATTACGCATTGTTTTGCAGCAATATTTACACGAATGCAAACATACTGGTCAGTAAATATCTTGAAATGTTAATGAGATTGGCAGATAATAACTGTCCATCTTTTGTTTTGCCCTGGCCCGGTCATGCCTACCCATTTTACCAAGACTCATGGATGCTATAAATTGCTTGAAACACGCATTTTCTTTCTTATTATTTTCGTAATAACTCAGATTTGAAACAAAATTAACCCATAATTTTTGCAATTTATATTTTCATTCCCATAAGGATTATTCATGCTAAATTACGTTGAATTTGCCTCAGTAGTTCTTGAGAAAAAGATTTTTTAAAATGTGCATATCTGCACAAATCTGCATATTTTAGATTTTTACGGACTTTAATTTCTTGATATATATTTATGAGAAAACAGCAGAAAGCACAAAACAAAACATGGAACGTGCGTCGAATTTCCTTTATGTACATGTTACCCTAAAAATCCGACTTAATATGCCCCTTTGTCACATTTATTTCAATTAAAATGAAAATAAAAATCTTAACAACATGATCTTACGCATATTTTATAAAAGTTTCTCCCGTTTGTTTCCTAGAGAATCACTTTTGATCTAATAAAGAAGAAAAAATGACATAAAAATAGGGTATTTGTGTATTATTGCATCATCGAGAGAAATAATATTCATTTCTGTAAATAAGGTTATTTAGTACCAAGTTACATAGCGGTGTCTCTATAAAATAGCACCATCTGGTGTAAAATTTAGACGCTCACTTTTGAATAAATTATCCCGCTGATCTTTGATAGCTTATTATTGTATTTTGAATATCCTAATCATATCAGCCCTATAGAAATGTAAGAGATGTCATCAATTTTGACTATTTACCAAATATTGACACCAGCCAACAATTTCAAACCTGCACATAGTCTTCGAAGTATTTAGAAAGATTTAAATACAGAAGTTATCTTAAAGAAGCGGTTACATATTTTTTTAGGTGGGTTCGATCTCTTTTAAAATACAATTCCTGACATGTATATAACGATGCTTGCTACCCTTTGTCACATTAAATGTCCAAACTGTTTTTACCTGTATATTTAATAATCAACATCAGGTGTCCATAGATTAATTTTTAGTACCTTAAACTCACTCAACTGGTTGGGCATTTGAATACCCGTGCTAGTGTAGTCAGTTTGGGCGTAGCATGCACCTGAGAAGGATACGCTGTCCTGAACTAGAGTTTGTTCAACAAAGTATTTACATCTGAGCATATTCTAACCAGGTTCTTCTCACTTCTGGGATAAGAGAGTTTTATTTCAAAGTTTGCTTATTGTTAATTTCAGTTGCAATGACAGCCAAGTTCTTTTTTGTGTTTTTGTTCATTTGTTCCATAAAGTTGTTTTAAACTTAACATATCGTTTAAGTACATAAAAACTGGTAATGTTTATAAAGTATACAAAGTAGCTGTAAAGTAACAATGGTCCGTAAACATTGTAAAAAGTGTGTATAGTAATTGCGTGAATTCAATGTAGAAGTAAACATGCTATTTGTATAATATATATACATGTAGTATGTGTAAAGTACAAGTATAAAAATATATAAGTAAAACATGAGTAAAAGTATGCATGCATAATATAAGTAAATACATGTAAAGTATATGTGTAAAGAAATGTATGTGTATGTGGAAAAACGTGCATAGAATATAACCCCAATGTATGGTATATACAGTTATGAAATTTATACTATTAATAGATCCCAGTATTGCAGTACCACAATTTGCAGTATTCCAGTGTCCATTATCATAGTATACCAGAACAACAATACTTCAGTATTCAAGAAACTCAGCCTTTAGAAAAATGGAACCACCATAAACATTCAACATTCAACTATTTAACAGTCAAGATTCACCAATTTTGGCCTGTCTTACACGGATACAGGACGGATGGTTTTGTGAGCCAACCGAGGCTGTCATTACGGACCGGTCAATAAGTGATACAAAACTTACATATATTTCTCTGTAAAAAGTGAATCACAAGATAAACAAATGTATTGAACAGTATTAAAATGTAGTAAAATGTTCAACTAGTTATTCTTTCTGACAACCAGCATGGCCAATCTGTGACAGTGTCTTAAAAAGTATAAGTGTAGGTGTAGTGAGGTACCTTAATAAAGCATTTCATTTATTCCTCAATTTGCATGGCAAATTTGTGACACCCTTTAAACATTTAACTCGCTATTAAACTTCTCATTGTTAAAAGAGTTTTGAAACAATTACACAAACTGTGTTCGACAAATAGTTTTCGTAAAGCATTTTCTTCCCGTCTTTTTCAAAACACGTTTTTATACAGGCTTTCAATCACAACACGTATTTACAACAAAAGTAGAACTGAAAGTTTAGGCATTGTAATCATTTGACACCAAATCATATATATTTTAAACTCGCCGCAACAACGGAAGACCTGATCGTGGCTTTAATATTGCCACGAGCTCTGCTC
Organism: Magallana angulata; assembly: GCF_025612915.1. NCBI lineage: Eukaryota > Metazoa > Mollusca > Bivalvia > Ostreida > Ostreidae > Magallana > Magallana angulata. The sequence goes on from NC_069114.1 coordinate 48,470,609, forward strand.
TAGTTCCCTTCTCTTTTAGATGTTGCACACCATTTGTGGTACAGAAATAAAAACAATGCTGATTGTTTCAGAGAAGAAGCTAAAAAATTGTCAAATGTTAACATGTCGCATAACACAAGCTTTTCGACGAACACCGATAGCAATAGGTCATATAAAGTGACCCCCCCCCCAAAAAAAAAAGGAGAATTTTTTTCGATTATTTAGCATTGTAACAAGAACAATCAAAGTACTTATAGTACTGAAAAGCGCTAACCTAGCTTCTGAATGTATATAAAGGATATACAGTGTATTTATAACATTTCTGCTTCTGTATTCGCACTATATAACCTTATCACTGCGTGGCAGCCCTTGCAATGATGTATGTAAGCCCCGTATATTAAATTTACAATAGCCCGTACGATTAACAATAGCCCGTGCAGTTATGTGCATAAACCTCTGAAAGTGGTTCCTTAACCAGTTAAAATGTATACTTCTGCTCGTAGGGGCGGTTATTCGATTCACCGGAAGTAGAAGTCAAACGACAATAAAGCGCTGAGCTATGATTAGCGCTTTAAAAAGGAAAACATGATTTTTATTTGGTAACTTTAGAACTATTAAGGTGGGTTGCATAATCATCTCACTAGAAAGTCAAGTATGAATTACAAATTGTACGCAGCCATTTAACTTGTGCAGTTATACGATAGATAAATATTTAATAGATAAACTATATATAGAAAAATAAGTAGATATATGATAGATAGATATATGATAGATAGATTGATAGATTGATAGATAGATAGATAGATAGATAGATAGATAGATAGATAGAAGAGGTCCTTTTAATTGACGTCTTTAATTTGATACATGTATGTGATCTTTCTTCAAGAATGGATTAAATTGTGTTCATACATAACTATCATTTTTGTATTATCGCCTCATACAAAAACATCAGTCATATATTTATTTTATTATGTTACTTACATTGTAAAGCTGGTCTGTACTGGCAAAATGTACTTGGTCCAAAAAAGCAGAAATAAAACACAAAAGGAAGAACTCTGCACATCTGTAGAAAAAAAAATATTTATTTATTTGTCAATAATTTAATTCTGGTTGTAACGTACTTTCTGATTGGCTTAAAAATTATTTTATATCGTATTAAGAATGTTGCCTACATGATAGTAAGACTAACGTCAAAAACGTATCAATACGCCTGACGTTACGTTTGAATTCTGAACAATTTTAAAGGTCAAATGACCATTTTTATCTACAATGAAGAGTAAAAAAATTAAATTATAAAAAATGAATTCAATATTTATTAGTTTTATACGATATAATGTGGTTTAAAGCAGTTTACGCTTTTTCATAAACTATTTCGCGGTTTATAAAACGTAAACTGCCCAAAACCATTTTATATCATATAAAACAAATAAAATGAATATTGAATTCATTCCTTAATTCAATCATTCTACCATTATATCCTTCAGTTTATTTATGCCTGTCTGTTTTCATGTCATTCAAGTTTGTCATTATACCCGCACTTTCTAAAGAAAGTTCGGGTATATTGTTGTTACCCTGTTCTGTCCGTCCGTCCGTCCGTCTGTCACGTTTTACTTTCTCAAACTGCTCTTACATCTTATAAACCAGCAAACTGAACTCTTGGAGTTTGATTTGAGGTATCATGTTGTTTTGTAAAAAGATTTCAGAAATTCTCTTTTAGTCCTGGGGGTCAAATAATTGGTAAAAAATGACGTTTATTCACAAAAAACCTTCTTCCTCGAACTCCTCCTACATTTTCAACAGTAGACAAATCATTTCTTGGAATATGTCTTAGAGTATCCTATAGATGCGCAATATGGTTTCGGAATTTTCAATTTTTTCCTGGGGGTCATTTAATGGCTGAAAAATGACAAAAAAAAAACTGGTTTCAAAAACGGCATTTTTTTGTCAGTAGCCAACTGATCCTCTAGAATATGATTGAGTGTCATATTGAAGTGTGATCAGGTTCCAGAATTTTTTTTTATTAAGGGGATCAGTGGGCAACAAAATATGACGGGTTTTTTGCAAAAAAAGAATGGTTCCCATAACTCTTCTTACAACTTTTGGAAAGCTGCGTCATCTCTTGGGATATAATTGGGGCTGTCCTATAGATGTGCAATAAGGTTTTAAAAATTCAAATTTCATCCAGGGAGTCGAATAGTAGCAGAAAATTGACGTTTATCACTAAAAAAAAAACCATAGATCCTAGAACTCCTCTTATGATTTAATTGATAGACACATCCTATCTTGGGATATGATAGGAAGTGTTCTATAGATGTGCAGGAAGGTTTTAAAAATTTAAAATTCATCCAAGGAGTCAAAAAGTAGCAGAAAATTGACGTTTATCACTCAAAAAAACATAGATCCTAGAACTCCTTTTATGATTTAATGGATAGACACATCATATCTTGGGATATGATAGGAACTGTTCCATAGATGTGCATTACGGTTTTGAAAAATTAAATTTAACCCTGAGGCCCATTACCTACATACCTTTTTATTTTTAAGCCCTTTAAGGATCAAGAATAAATATGGTTAAGGGGTGGGGATCTCAACCGTTTTCAAGATATTCGAGCACTTCCTGTTCGAGGGGGGTCACGACCACCCCCGTGGCCCATGACCTACATACCGTTTAATGCCCCTGGACACAAGGAACAAGAATATATATGGTTTAAGGGTGGGATCTCAACTGTTTTGAAGATATTAAGGGACTTGCTGTTCGATGGGGTCAGGACTACCCACAGGGCCCATGACCTACATAACATTTGAAGCCCCTTGACATCAGAAACATGAATATATACGGTTTAGGGGTCATGATTATAACAGTTTCCGAGATATATGGTAATTTAAAATTCCTGGGGGGTGGGGATGACCCCAGGGGTCAGATCTAATAAACCCTATATATTGCCAGTACGTAACAGTCAATATGTGAATATGAAAACCCCTATATTATAATCTTTGTCCGTTTTCAAGTTACCATTTACAACAGAGTCTACGATTCTTCCTACAAGGTTCAATGTTAGACCCCACACCCTTTTGACCACCCCCACCACCACCCCCCCCCCCCCCCAGAAAAGTGGTTGTCTAACCCAAAATGAGAAAAATCAAACCAGGGTGCACAACTAGATATACAGGCCAATCATATCCTAGAGTTTTGTACAATTCTGTTCAGCCACATGCATCTCTGAGAAACAAGTTCAGAGCGGGAAAGAAGAAAAAGAAGAAGACGAAGAATAATAATACATATATTAAGAACCGTACAAAAACAATAAGTCTCCAAATTGCATTTGGGAGACTTAATAATAAAGATTTGATAGACTGAGATAGGATAATCAAACATCAATAATTTAAAGATAATTGACAATTTCTGTTTCTAAGGGGGTCAGAATGACCCCTTAGGGTCATGACTTACAAGTCATAATGATCTGATGCGCCATGACCTAAGGAGGAATAAATAATATCTTTGGATTAAGGTGGGGATCTCAATGGTTTTTATGATATTTGATAATTTCAGGAAGAGCACTTGGGATCATGACCTACATACCATCTGAAATGCCTTGAACAAAGAAGCAATAATATAATATGTACATGATATATGAATTAATTAAGAACCCAGATATAGATCAATCATCTATGTTTTGTAATACTTCCTATGTATATATACATGTATTAGTTTGTGTTTGTTCTACACTATTCATGTTCATGACTGTAGTATGGCTTAGTCTTATTTTTAATTACATTAAAAAATTGTCAAATATGTGACTTGGAACCTCCACCCCCAAACAAACTCAAATATAAACTGTCCTCCCCCTTAATTGTCGAATGATGTATTAAATTCAAAATAATAATTTGGGTGTCTTAAAACTTTTATAAACCGGTGAAAAGTGTTATTTATCTTAAAGAAATTACATTACACATTACATAATTGACAAATGATCTATTGAGATATGATCAGAGGTCATATTTCTACCTTGGGATCGATAACTAATATTCATTGACAAGTTAAAATTAATAAAAATAAATGATTCAAATATAAATGTCTATACTCTACATTCACCCCCCCCCCAATATAATCAGGTTCTAAAGATTCAGTCTTCTTAATACATTCTTACATGTGTACAGTAGGAAATTTTAAATAATTTCTTGATTGCTTTTTCTCTCCTGATGCACATTAACATTTTGAAAATTGCTTAATTCAATTTTTAAGATTTATAAACAAAATATTATATCCATGTGTTTTTGCCTATTTGGGGCAGTTGTAAATTAAGTCTCCTAAACAAAGCAGTGTCATCATTAGGCTAGGAATTACCCACATGGATCAAACACTACATATGAATAAGATAAAATACTTTATTATTTCTAGTTATAGAATGTCAGGGTGTCTCCGAGAGGACATAACCTATATACAATTTGATGTGCAATGACACAAAGAGCAGGTTTAGGGATGAGGATCTCAGAAGTTAACAAAATATACAGTGTATCATCATTTTCTATTTCATAAAGGGGGTGGGGGGGGGGGGTTAAAGACAACACCTGGGGTCGTTAATGTACTTTACACCATTTGATGCATCATAATGACATTAGAAGGTATTTTGTATTTTCCTGTTTCGTGGGGTCAGAACAGTCCCATAAGGCCATGACCTACATTGTATTTGATGCATTATAATACATTAAGAAAGAAATACTCCTTCCTTCCTATTATAACTCATAAAAAAATGATAAGTGTCTACACTTACTTACATGTAATACACAAATTTAATACGAAATTGTTTATACGGGGTCAATATGGGGTCAACTCAATTAGTGTAAGTCTGTCAAATTAAAAAAATAACTTTTGCACTGAAAATGACAGAAACTTTACAAATGCGATAGGATAGGTAACGATGATAAGCTTATTTAAATATTAAAAGAAGATGATACAGTATGCTGTCAAAGGGAGATCACATTTAGAAAGTGAAAGTAAAAAGTATGCTGGCATCTCATTATATTGTGCTACTGCTACTACATGTATTATGCTTACCAATATTGGTCAACGTCATAATGAAAATCCAATTAAAGCACAATAATGAATTCCTTTAGCTGATCTTAACTAGGCATTTTCTTCATATTGAAAACACATACATGTATGTATACACATGAAACCATCTAATCGAAGAGCTGGGTAAAACTAGTACCCGCTAATGAGACCTGCAGACTGTGTTGTGTACGTACTACGTAACTTCAGACAAAGATCAGTTATTTGTAACATGCATGCATTTTTAAGTGAGCATCTCAGAGAAAGTCATGCAAAACAGTCCACAAGCATGGTTAATGTATCGATATCAATTTTGGTGTGCAACATAGTATTAATATGCCATAAAATTTGCAACATATGTTTTTGTCATGGTTGGCATAGTTCATGAGTAAAAGGCATGTTACTAAAAATAGAACAAGGGGCCAAAAATGGGAAAAAAAATCATGAAATCTACACATATTTCAGGACCTCTTAACTAACAGTGATAATGCATGCATAAAAACTAGTTATAGGGTTAAAAGCATGTTGTCTAGCATGTCATCTGGGGAGTACATTTATATAGAACTTGGAACTTATCTGAAAGACCTATTCTTCAAAACCCCTTGCACTATTACTATATTATTAGGTAAATAACAGCTTTTATGTACATGTGGTGCAGGACACCTGCATATTGTGATGTATACTTCCTATTGAGATAAACAATAAAGTATAAATATGAATTAAATATTTACCCCCAAAATAATGTTACCTAACATTGAAACGCAATGGGTTATAGGGTTTACATGTCTGTAAGAGCATTGGAGTCCAAGGTGTATTTTTGGTAATTTTACTATTGTATAAATGAATTTTCATGAAGGGGGGGGGGGTGTCAGGACCTCTTACTCCCACCCCTTCTCAAAATCTGTGCACAAGATGATGTACATGTAGGCACACAGAAGCAAATCTAAAACCGGCAACCGCCACGGGGAGGGGGCATAATTTAATTTTTAATTTTGTTTGTAATAATTATATAGACCATCATACTTTCTATGACATGAAATGTTAAGATTATTGATTAACTGAAATTCACTGCAAACAGTTCAACCCCAACCTGCACATAAATTTCTGCTCATGTGTATTATCGTATGGGAAGGGATCTCATCCTTCAGATATGAAAATTATGATTTTTTATAATTTTTTTTGTATTACCGGAGCTTGCATGTGGCCTTCATTTTTAATCAAACTGGTAAAAAACAGTGTTATTTAGGGGAAAACACTTGGTGCGGGTATTACTGTCTAATGACAGCATCTAGTTTATTCCTGCCTATTTTTTATTTCTTATAAACAATAATACAACAATATCACTTACAAAATTGTTTAAATTTTCAAGACCAATTTTTAAAAAAATAAATATAAAAATTAATTTTATCTTGTTTATAAAATCGTAAAAGTTAACTTTCTATGTGGGTTTTTTTTTTGGTTGTATCATAGAACATAGTTTGCTTGAGAATATCCTGTGTTTATTTTATGATTTCTGGCTAACACACAATAAAAAAAATTAAACTAGAAGGCCCAAAATCAATCCCAGGAAGCGTATCTAAACATTTCATCATTGATCTCGTATAATGTCAACAAAATAAAGACAATGTAAGTAGTTTTAGAAATCTATAGTCTGGAGCTCATTTTCGTCAGATTTTCTTTTAATTATAAATTTTATTTTTTTGTAATATTTAACAAAAATTGAGTATAATTTAGAAAAGTGATCGTTGAAATTAAAAAAAAAAAACTTTGACGATCAAATAATTTATTGAAATCTATATAAAGTCAAGCTATATTTCTTTCTCCAAATGTTTTATTATTTGTAATAATTCAAAAAAAGGAGAAAGTTTTGACAAGGTTGATAATTATAACCAATTTTGACCACCAAATCTTCTTTATTAATAAGTTCTGTACATAATTAATAATTGGCAATGCATTTATTTCGTTCAAATATTGAAATTATTTCCAAACTTTATTTAAAAAAAAACGAGTCCTTATATTTCCAGCGACGGTTGAAATGTATTGTAAAGAGAGTAAAAAAAAAGTAAGTATGGCTTGCTTATTTTTTATTAAGTGTCGTGGTAAAACCATGTTCATTGCCAGCATCTTTTATCATTGGGAATGCCACGGCATACTTCACCCTTTTTAGAATTTCAATATAACTGCAGTTGGCATGCCTCGCTACCCTCCTAATGTGGACGTTAAAAATCAGTATGCTGGTGATTACTGTTTTTAATGTGGAACATGTATTTAAATTTACGAATAAGATATTACTATTACATATATAATGTTAAATAAAGTTATTTTTCATGTTAACCTCTCAACATGAAGTGTAAATTTGGTACCAACAACTCATAAAGGATTAGAATTAGGATTGAATAAAAATATGGCTTTATATGTTGAAATAAAGTTACGTAGAAATAAAGTTTACTTTATGCTATCAAAAAGATAAGGCAGACTTTGTGATGATATATTTGTAAAGATATATATTCATCTACTACAAAAGCACAATTGATTATTAAGCAACATTGATTATTATTTTCACTGTTTACTTCCTTGTACAGAACCAGAGCATTTGTGTTCAGACTTTTGAATAAAATATTGCTACTATTGAAACAGCAAGCAGTATATTGGTTGGAGGCAGAATTTACACAAAAAAAGAAAGATGTAGTATTTCCTTTCCAAAATGAAGACAATAAAATTTACAGGAAACCAGTCGCTAGGAAATTTGTAAAGGTATTGTAAAGAGTCCGTTTAATATTGGTATCAAATTGTCAGTCTCTGTGAATAACACATTATCCCAACCTGCGGTGCATTATTAGTAGATTACATCATTTGCATCTTTATGAGATATGTATTCATCTACTACGACAGCACAATTTAAAAAAAAACCTTGATTATTTTCACTGTTAACTTCCTTATACAGAGCTAGAGAATTTGTTTTTAGACTTTTGTACAAAATATTGTTACTATTGAAACTGCAAGCAGTGTATTGGTATGAGGGAGATTAACACAAAAAAGAAAGATGTAGCGTTTCTTTTCCTAATTGAAGACTATAAAATTTACAGGAAAACAGTTGCTAGGAAATTTATAACGGTATTGTAAAGAGTCCGTCTAATATTGGTGTCAAACTGTCAGTCTCTGTGAATAAAACAGTATCCCAACCTGCGGTGCATTATCTGTAGATAACATTATTTGCATCTTTATGAAGTGTAACATTACAAATACATGTACACTGCTTGTTGTTTCAATAGTATACTGTAGATAAGCATGTCCAAGTAGTACCAGAAATCCAAGGTAGTAGTACAAAACGTTTTCATAACATTTATATGACATCATTCTGGTTGTAAAGTTGATTTCCAAAAACGTTTCATAAAGAAACATTTTTAGGCAGTTTTAAAAACATTTTATTTTTGTTATAAGGATGTTATAAACACATTATCAATAATGATTACGGTGTACTATTCCAAAGTGAGAAAAAGTTTGTTTCTTCGTGTTTATATTAGCCGAAGAAACAACTTTCATAGAGTATCAAGCATTGGTATTTGAACACCCCCCCCCCCCCCAGTTATATATGTGTTTACAATTGTTGATCGAACTTGCTAAAAGCATCCAAGGGGAAACAAATTTAATAATTCAATTTCACTGACCATTTTTTTCAGGGCTGCGAAAATAAATGAACCTCATCTGTTACGACTATAGTAATCGGGACGTCTGAACACTTTTCAGACAATTGTGAAACTGTGATCATTGGGATGCTGTGAACTCTCGACAATGTGGATTTTTATTGATCATTTTGTGAAGTATATGTCTGTGATAATACAGTTGAAAATTTTTAAAGCAATATGAGGCAAAAATTAAGAATATCTGTTTCCCCTAACGCGTCCTACTCAATGAATTCCCGCCGACTTACTTGGGTTTTTTTTTACCACATTGAATGGATTTAAAACATGGTAGGTTATGTTGCATCAAATAATGACAATCTCCCTGATTTCTTTAATTTCTCCCTACTTTTCTGTGTTAAGGAGAAATAAGATTGTAACCTGTTATATAAAAAAGACTCCGACTTTATGGTGTGACAAATTTAAACAGTTCTCTTAAATCTGAAAAATTTCAAATAGACCAAAACAAAAGAGTTCGTTTTGGCAATGACTATAATTAAAGTGAAATTAGATAAATTTACAAAAGTATTTATTAGGTTTATTATCTAAATATTATTTTTCTTCGCTGGCATTATGTTTCAAATATGGGATAATATTTCTTTGTAAAGACACCGATTACCTTGTCAAAGAACGACATTCTCTGCAAGTGTAGTGATTTTGTGTAAACTTGATACAGTATATGATTGTAGAATCATTAAATAAGACTTTACAAACATTAACATTTATTACATGTCTTTAAGTTTGTCAAATATCATTGCTTAAATATACTTTTAGACATTTTATAAACTAAATTTTGAAAAATTAATCGATACTTTGAATTATGTACATTATCAATAAAATGTGATTTAAAGACATGTACTGGTTTAATGTTAATAAATCTATCAATGCTCATCTTGTCATTGAATCAAACTTGTTTATTTAAGATAAACAATATCAAATTGAAAATTCGACATTAAATTTGTTATACATTCCATTAGTACAGGTATATGCATTTGTTTTACAACTGGTCATATTTTTTTTAGTTTTGTTATTAATATAATGTATTTTCAATTATGCCTTGGCAGAAAAAAATTGTTTACCTACCTTTCTACCCAACTTCAAAATTTAGGGTAGGGTTAGGGGAAACAAAGATATTTTTAATGATGGCCTGAGCTGTATTTTTTAAAATTTTATTTTGCTGCAAATCTGCTTGTATGATAAGTCTGCCTGTAACTTAAGCTTTTATGATAGATAAAATTTGTAAAAATCATTAATTTTTGTCAGGAGAAAGATTTCACTTATAAGGAATATATAGCAGATCAATTTTAGTACAGTACGACAATATTTCAATTTTGATACAATTAAGACTTCTTAATGGCTTTTCCCACAAAAACAGAGCTAACAGAAGAAATTTTAAAACCATGACATTTTTTGCCATTTTAGTAGAAAATAACATATTCTTTTTTTAAAATTTCAGCTTGAAAATTGCAGCTCATATTGCTTTAAATGATGCTGTTTGGTTGTATTTAAAAATGTTTAAGACTCATGTCTTTAACATTTAAAACTATTGTATTAAAAACTTGAGGAGTCAAAAAGTAGCAGAAAATTGACGTTTATCACTCAAAAAAACATAGATCTTAGAACTCCTTTTATGATTTAATGGATAGACACATCATATCTTGGGATATGATAGGAACTGTTCCATAGATGTGCATTACGGTTTTGAAAAATTAAATTTAACCCTGAGGCCCATTACCTACATACCTTTATATTTTTAAGCCCTTTAAGGATCAAGAATAAATATGGTTAAGGGGTGGGGATCTCAACCGTTTTCGAGATATTCGAGCACTTCCTGTTCGAGGGGGGTCACGACCACCCCAGGGGCCCATGACCTACATACCGTTTGATGCCCCTGGACACAAGGAACAAGAATATATATGGTTTAAGGGTGGGATCTCAACTGTTTTGAAGATATTAAGGGACTTGCTGTTCGATGGGGTCAGGACTACCCACAGGGCCCATGACCTACATAACATTTGAAGCCCCTTGACATCAGAAACATGAATATATACGGTTTAGGGGTCATGATTATAACAGTTTCTGAGATATATGGTAATTTAAAATTCCTGTGGGGTGGGGATGACCCCAGGGGTCAGATCTAATAAACCCTATATATTGCCAGTATGTAACAGTCAATATGTGAATATGAAAACCCCTTTATTATAATCTTTGTCCGTTTTCAAGTTACCATTTACAACAGAGTCTACGATTCTTCCTACAAGGTTCAATGTTAGACCCCACACCCTTTTGACCACCCCCACCACCCCCCCCCCCCAGAAAAGTGGTTGTCTAACCCAAAATGAGAAAAATCAAACCAGGGTGCACAACTAGATATACAGGCCAATCATATCCTAGAGTTTTGTACAATTCTGTTCAGCCACATGCATCTCTGAGAAACAAGTTCAGAGCGGGAAAGAAGAAAAAGAAGAAGACGAAGAATAATGATACATATATTAAGAACCGTACAAAAACAATAAGTCTCCAAATTGCATTTGGGAGACTTAATAATAATGATTTGATAGACTGAGATAGGATAATCAAACATCAATAATTTAAAGATAATTGACAATTTCTGTTTCTAAGGGGGTCAGGATGACCCCTTAGGGTCATGACTTACAAGTCATAATGATCTGATGCGCCATGACCTAAGGAGGAATAAATAATATCATTGGATTAAGGTGGGGATCTCAATGGTTTTTATGATATTTGATAATTTCAGGAAGAGCACTTGGGATCATGACCTACATACCATCTGAAATGCCTTGAACAAAGAAGCAATAATATAATATGTACATGATATATGAATTAATTAAGAACCCAGATATAGATCAATCATCTATGTTTTGTAATACTTCCTATGTATATATACATGTATTAGTTTGTGTTTGTTCTACACTATTCATGTTCATGACTGTAGTATGGCTTAGTCTTATTTTAAATTACATTAAAAAATTGTCAAATATGTGACTTGGAACCTCCACCCCCAAACAAACTCAAATATAAACTGTCCTCCCCCTTAATTGTCGAATGATCTATTAAATTCAAAATAATAATTTGGGTGTCTTAAAACTTTTATAAACCGGTAAAAAGTGTTATTTATCTTAACGAAATTACATTACACATTACACAATTGACAAATGATCTATTGAGATATGATCAGAGGTCATATTTCTACCTTGGGATCGATAACTAATATTCATTGACAAGTTAAAATTAATAAAAATAAATGATTCAAATATAAATGTCTATACTCTACATTCACCCCCCCCCCCCAATATAACCAGGTTCTAAAGATTCAGTCTTCGTAATACATTCTTACATGTGTACAGTAGCAAATTTTAAATAATTTCTTGATTGCTTTTTCTCTCCTGATGCACATTAACATTTTGAAAATTGCTTAATTCAATTTTTAAGATTTATAAACAAAATGTTATATCCATGTGTTTTTGCCTATTTGGGGCAGTTGTAAATTAAGTCTCCTAAACAAAGCAGTGTCATCATTAGGCTAGGAATTACCCACATGGATCAAACACTACATATGAATAAGAGAAAATACTTTATTATTTCTAGTTATAGAATGTCAGGGTGTCTCCGAGGGGACATAACCTATATACAATTTGATGTGCAATGACACAAAGAGCAGGTTTAGGGATGAGGATCTCAGAAGTTAACAAAATATACAGTGTATCATCATTTTCTATTTCATAAAGGGGGGTGGGGGAGGGGGTTAAAGACAACACCTGGGGGTCATTAATGTACTTTACACCATTTGATGCATCATAATGACATTAGAAGGTATTTTGTATTTTCCTGTTTCGTGGGGTCAGAACAGTCCCATAAGGCCATGGCCTACATTGTATTTGATGCATTATAATACTTTAAGAAAGAAATACTCCTTCCTTCCTATTATAACTCATAAAAAAATGATAAGTGTCTACACTTACTTACATGTAATACACAAATTTAGTACGAAATTGTTTATACGGGGTCAATATGGGGTCAACTCAATTAGTGTAAGTCTGTCAAATTAAAAAATTAACTTTTGCACTGAAAATGACAGAAACTTTACAAATGCGATAGGATAGGTAACGATGATAAGCTTATTTAAATATTAAAAGAAGATGATACAGTATGCTGTCAAAGGGAGATCACATTTAGAAAATTAAAGTAAAAAGTATCCTGGCATCTCATTATATTGTGCTACTGCTACTACATGTATTATGCTTACCAATATTGGTCAACGTCATAATGATTATCCAATTAAAGCACAATAATGAATTCCTTTAGCTGATCTTAACTAGGCATTTTCTTCATATGGAAAACACATACATGTATGTATACACATGAAACCATCTAATCGAAGAGCTGGGTAAAACTAGTACCCGCTAATGAGACCTGCAGACTGTGTTGTGTACGTACTACGTAACTTCAGACAAAGATCAGTTATTTGTAACATGCATGCATTTTTAAGTGAGCATCTCAGAGAAAGTCATGCAAAACAGTCCACAAGCATGGTTGATGTATCGATATCAATTTTGGTGTGCAACATAGTATTAATATGCCATAAAATTTGCAACATATGTTTTTGTCATGGTTGGCATAGTTCATGAGTAAAAGGCATGTTACTAAAAATAGAACAAGGGGCCAAAAATGGGGGAAAAAATCATGAAATATACACATATTTCAGGACCTCTTAAAAAACAGTGATAATACATGCATAAAAACTAGTTATAGGGTTAAAAGCATGTTGTCTAGCATGTCATCTGGGGAGGTACATTTATATAGAACTTGGAACTTATCTGAAAGACCTATTCTTCAAAACCCCTTGCACTATTACTATAGTATTAGGTAAATAACAGCTTTAATGTACATGTGGTGCAGGACACCTGCATATTGTGATGTATACTTCCTATTGAGATAAACAATAAAGTATAAATATGAATTAAATATTTACCCCCAAAATAATGTTACCTAACATTGAAACGCAATGGGTTATAGGGTTTACATGTCTGTAAGAGCATTGGAGTCCAAGGTGTATTTTTGGTAATTTTACTATTGATATAAATGAATTTTCATGTGGGGGGGGGGAGGGTCTGGACCTCTTACTCCCACCCCTTCTCAAAATCTGTGCACAAGATGATGTACATGTAGGCACACAGAAGCAAATCTAAAACCGGCAACCGCCACGGGGAGGGGGCATAATTTAATTTTTAATTTTGTTTGTAATAATTATATAGACCATCATACTTTCTATGACATGAAATGTTAAGATTATTGATTAACTGAAATTCACTGCAAACAGTTCAACCCCAACCTGCACATAAATTTCTGCTCATGTGTATTATCGTATGGGAAGGGATCTCATCCTTCAGATATGAAAATTATGATTTTTTATAAATTTTTTTGTATTACCGGAGCTTGCATGTGGCCTTCATTTTTAATCAAACTGGTAAAAAACAGTGTTATTTAGGGGAAAACACTTGGTGCGGGTATTACTGTCTAATGACAGCATCTAGTTTATTCCTGCCTATTTTTTATTTCTAATAATACAACATTTATTAAAAAAACGAGTCTTTATATTTCCAGCGACGGTTGAAATGTATTGTAAAGAGAGTAAAAAAAAATAAGTATGGCTTGCTTATTTTTTATTAAGTGTCGTGGTAAAACCATGTTCATTGCCAGCATCTTTTATCATTGGGAATGCCACGGCATACTTCACCCTTTTTAGAATTTCAATATAACTGCAGTTGGCATGCCTCGCTACCCTCCTAATGTGGACGTTAAAAATCAGTATGCTGGTGATTACTGTTTTTAATGTGGAACATGTATTTAAATTTATAAATAAGATATTACTATTACATATATAATGTTAAATAAAGTTATTTTTCATGTTTACCTCTCAACATGAAGTGTAAATTTGGTACCAACAACTCATAAAGGATTAGAATTAGGATTGAATAAAAATATGGCTTTATATGTTGAAATAAAGTTACGTAGATATAAAGTTTACGTTATGCTATCAAAAAGATAAGGCAGACTTTGTGATGATATATTTGTAAAGATATATATTCATCTACTACAAAAGCACAATTGATTATTAAGCAACATTGATTATTATTTTCACTGTTTACTTCCTTGTACAGAACCAGAGCATTTGTGTTCAGACTTTTGAATAAAATATTGCTACTATTGAAACAGCAAGCAGTATATTGGTTGGAGGCAGAATTTACACAAAAAAAGAAAGATGTAGTATTTCCTTTCCAAAATGAAGACAATAAAATTTACAGGGAAACAGTCGCTAGGAAATTTGTAAAGGTATTGTAAAGAGTCCGTTTAATATTGGTGTCAAATTGTCAGTCTCTGTGAATAAAACATTATCCCAACCTGCGGTGCATTATCAGTAGATTGCATCATTTGCATCTTTATGAGATATATATTCATCTACTACGACAGCACAATTAAAAAAAAAATTGATTATTTTTCACTGTTAACTTCCTTATACAGAGCTAGAGAATTTGTTTTTAGACTTTTGAATAAAATATTGTTACTATTGAAACCGCAAGCAGTGTATAGGTTGGAGGGAGATTTACACAAAAAAATAAAGATGTAGTGTTTCCTTTCCTAATTGAAGACAAAATTTTTTACAGGAAAACAGTCGCTATGAAATTTATAAAGGTATTGTAAAGAGTCCGTCTAATATTGGTGTCAAATTGTCAGTCTCTGTGAATGAAACATTATCCCAACCAGCCGTGCATTATCTGTAGATTACATCATTTGCATCTTTATGAAGTGTAACATTACAAATACATGTACACTGCTTGCTGTTTCAATAGTATACTGTAGATAAGCATGTCCAAGTAGTACCAGAGATCCAAGGTAGCACAAAACGTTTTCATAATATTTTTATGACATCATTCTGGTTGTAAAGTTGATTTCCAAAAACGTTTCATAGGCAGTTTTAAAAACATTTTTTTTTTGTGATAAGGATGTTATAAAAACATTATCAATAATGATTACGGTGTACCATTCCAAAGTGAGAAAATTGTAGTTTATTCGTGTTGATATTAGCCAAAGATACAACTTTCATAGAGTATCAAGCATCGGTATTTGAACCCCCCCTCCCCCAGTAATATATGTGTTTACAATTGTTGATCGAACCTGCTAAAAGCATCCAAGGGGAAACAAATTTTATGATTCAATTTCACTGACCATTTTTTATCAAAAATAAATGAACCTCATCTGTTACGACTATAGTAATCGGGACGTGTAAACACTTTTCAGACAATTGTGAAACTGTGACCGTTGGGATGCTGTGAACTCTCAACAATGTGGATTTTTATTGATTATTTTGTGAAGTATATGTCTGTGATAATACAGTTTGAAAATTTTAAAGGAACACAAGCCAAAATTAAGAATATCTGTTTCCCCTAACGCGTACGACTCAATGAAATCCCGCCGACTGAATTGGGTTTTTTTTTACCACATTGAATGTATTAATAAAAAAAAGATTCCTGTAGGTTATGCTGTATCAAATAATGACAATCTCCCTGATTTCTTCAAATTCTCCCTACTTTTCTGTGTTAAGGAGAAATAAGATTGTTACCTGTTATATGAAAGACTCCGACTTTATGTTGTGACAAATTTAAACAGTTCTCTTAAATCTGAAAAATTTCAAATAGTCCGAAACAAAAGAGTTCTTTTGGTGATGACTATAATTAAAGTGAAATAAGGTAAATTTTCAAAAATATTTATTAGGTTTATTATCTAAATATTATTTTTCTTCGCTGGCATTATGTTTCAAATTTGGGATAATATTTCTTTGTAAAGACAATTATTCCCTTGTCATAGAACGATATTCTCTGCAAGTGTAGTGATTTTGTGTAAACTTGATATATGATTGTAGAATCATTAAATATGACTTTACAAACATTAACATTTAAAACATTTCTTTAAGTTTGTCAAATATTATTCCTTAAATATATTTTTAGACATTTTATAAACTAAATTTTGAAAAATTAATCGATACTTTGAATCATGTACATTATCAATAAAACGATATTTAAATACATGTACTGGTTAAATGTTAATGAATCTATCAATGCTCATCTAGTCATTGAATCAAACTTGTTTATTTAAGATAAACAATATCAAATTGAAAATTCGATATTAAATTTGTTATACATTCCATTATTACAAGTATATGCATTTGTTTTACAACTGGTCATATTTATTTAAGTTTTGTAATTAATATAATGTAATGTAAGTCTGCCTGTAACTTAAGCTTTTATGATAGATAAGATTTGTAAAAATCATTAATTTTTGTCAAGAGAAAGATTTCATTTATAAGGAATATATATATAGCCGATCAATTTTAGTACAGTTCGACAATAATTCAATTTTGAAACAATTAAGACTTCTTAATGGTTTTTCACAAAAACAGAGCTAACAGAAATTTTAAAACCATGATATTTTTTGCCATTTTAGTAGAAAATAACATTTTCTTTTTTAAAATTTTCAGCTTGAAAATTGCAGCTCATATTGCTTTAAATGATGTTGTTTTGTTGGATATAAAAATGTTTAAGACTCATGTCTTTACAATTAAAACTATTGTATTAAAAACTTGAGGATATAAAAGTAGAAAGAAAGTTTTATAAGGATTTGAAAATGATTCTAAAACATTCACTAAATGATAACAAACAATGTTTAGAAAACATTTTCTTCAAAACGTTCTATATACATTTCTTTGAAATGTTTTTAGAAAATGTGAAATATAATGAACCAAAAGCCACACAGATTTAAAACGAAATGCTTTGGTAACATTTTTACAACGTTTTAGAAACGTTGTGAAAATGTTGTGCTAACTGGGATTCCATAGAATTTTAATCCGAGAATAATATACGTATTGTTTATGATATAATTTGTTAACTACTAAGTTTAGAAAATAATGCACATTATTTTTCTTCTCTACACTTGCAGATTTTTTCCTTTAAAGACACACGAGACTTTTCTCAATTTTATATCATTTTCCTTGATATATTATTCCTTATTAATTAACATTTAAACCTTGAGCTAGAATATTTAGAATATTCCTTAAAATACCATGCATAATGCATTTGAATGCTTATAAATAAAGTCATAGTATGTATGACTTATCTAAACGAAAAATGTATCATATAACATGAACATATAAATATCAAATTACTTAGTGGAAATCTTCACAATCTGGAGGTAGGAAAAAATAGAAAAAATGGAAGATAGGTCGCATCAGACCTTAAATAACACTGTTAAAGCAATGCTGCTATTTCTTTATGATATAAGACTAGGTCATGTATAATCTGGGTCACTACCTTCTTCCTGTACTTAAACTGACCGACTTGCGTTCAAACACACCTAATATCGTAATAAAAACACATAAAAACGGGCATAAAGAAGAAATTTATCTATATTTTGGACTACGAAATTTTATTCATTCATTTCTTACAATAAAAACATAATGATCAATTGCGAGGATAAATGAATATCATAGGATTCGTGTAAGATTATGTTTATGGGTTTACATCGTAACAATGCATCAAAAATTTAAATTTGCAATTTGTGAAAATAAGTAAAACTCATTTATAGTTAATTTCTGATCTTTTTAACAATAGTTTAGATTTAACATGATAGCCTTTCAAGCTAATAGATATTACAAGAAACACCAACCATCCATGTTTGGTGAAGTTGATGTAAACATGAATAAAAAGAAATAATTTAAATATTGGAAACTGTCATTTATAATATAATAGTGAAGCTCTGTAAGACATTTGAAAGAAAAACGATCCCCTTAAATTTAAGGGGTCATTTTTCAACCGGGTCATTTTTCTTCACGTAGAACTTGCTAATTTTGATTATAATGATCCCTTTTATTAAGACAGAATGGTCAATGTTCTTTGTCTGTGGTCATTATTCTACAAGGGTCATTATTCTTCTTTACACGAGCTAATTCTGCTTGTGCAAAGGTGGCTTATTGCATCCTAATTAGGTGCATTTCCGAAAATTTCAAATATTTCAATAACCATTGCTTGAAAAGTATACAAAAATATTTTCTTTTGGCATATGTATGATTTCCCCCCAAAATTAAAACACTTACTATAGGAATTTTAATTCTGATAGGTTTGGGAAAAAACTCCCTTTAAGGTATCTTAAATTCCTGTTAAAAAATCAACCGTATGAAAAATATCTATCTGTCAAATTCCAAGCGGACATCTCTATCCAGTAGGAAATAATCTTATGATATATTGAAAAGTTATTAATGATGTATCCTTTATATATATATATATATATATATATATATATATATATATATATATATATATATATATATATATATATATATATATATATATATATATATATATATATATATATATATAAACTAGGTATAAAACAACAGTAAAATAAACTTACCGTCTTTCCTGGGAATTTCTTGAAAAAACTTTTTTCGAATTAAATGATATTGTCTAGATTTTTAAAAAAAATTTTTTTCGTTCACGTAGAGGTTGGCTGTTCTTGGTGATATGGTGTTGAATTCTATCTCTGCAGGTAATATACAGTCGCCCGCCATAGGACGACCGATAATCAATAAACATGATTAATATTTGACTGTATAATGATTTAGGTTATTTGAATGACGTATCATACAATAAGATACCAATGAAAACCTCAAATTTAAATGTATTAATGAAAAAATGACAATGCCAAAACCGTTAACCATCTCAAAAGTCCATAAAACGAAATACAAATTCAAAAAAGAGGAACACGGACCTCCAAATAATTAGAGGTAGGATCAGGTGCCTAGGAGGAGTGAGCATCCTCTGCTGACCGGTCACACCCACCGTGTGCTCTTTGTCGTAATCATGGAAAAAACCGGAAAGCCCGTAGACAAATAGGTGATTAATTATGGTCTAACAATTAGTATGATAAACGTCAGTCAGCACGTGACACAGTGGAAGACTGTATTTGCTGACAAGGTCGTTGTATCGACCATAGAACTCACGGAAAGATGACTTCAAACAAGACTGTTGATAGTCCTGTTTTATCAACTTGTTTGTCAGTAGCTTGCCTCGCCTTAGAAACTGTTCATACCAAGAGCATGCTCTTGCGTATCGAAATAAATTAGAGACAAAAAAAAAAACCACATGCAGGTGATGAAGCTATTTCGCTACATAATTGAAGTCATCGCGTTAAAGTTCTGTTGTTAAGTTACCATCAATGTCTTATTTCCAATAAAATATCCAAATATGAAACAGATGACGCATAATCTGTTGTATCTTTTATTTCAAGTTCACTGGGATATAACGAATCGACGTAAGTATGGAAATAACAATTGTTAATTGATAATGCGTCGTCGATATACCTGAATGTTGAGTTGAAGGCCACAGTGATTGATTTATTTTTTTCACGTACAAGTTTTTGGATGAATTCTGCTTCGTGAGAATACAAAAATGGGTCTGCTAACAATGGGGCACAATTGGTACCCATGGGAATTCCAACAGATTGTTGGAAGACTTGATTTCCAAAAACAACATAGATGTTGTTTATCAGAAACTCATTTATCTTTTTAATGTCAATTTCAGAGTACTTGTGTGTGCCATCAGAATGGTTTTTAACAAAATCATTTTTAGACGGGGTCACGTGACCCTGTCTATTGGTTTCCTGTCAGCCGAAGTCTCAAACCGGAAGGCACGCGTAGAACACATGAATTGAGTCTACGTGTAAGAAAATAGTGCAGAAAGTTTTCATGCATTTCAGTAAATATGCATTATAAAGACATGCATTAAATCTTTTTAAGTCCTCTGTTTATGAACAAAATTCTATTTAGAAAATAAACAAATAGTATTATTGATCAAAATATTCTTGCTCGGGTTCAAATGTTGAATGAGTTACGTAACTGAATGCACGGTTCCGTTGACGATTCAGTTGGTGTACGAGCTCATTAATCAGTAGAAGAGGTTGATGTTGGAATCGAAATTAAAGTTCCCAAACGCAATGTGCCATTTTTGAACAGTTGTGAATTTTATTTTGACAATCTTTCACCTTAATACTACCAAACTTCATGCGCAAGCCGAAGTTAAAATCGGGACAGGTTATACACAGATGTTTTACAAATTAAATAGGTGTCTCATTGGCTTCCAGTCTACTTGCGGTATGACTGCTGTTCGTTTCGAAAGGAATTTTGTACAAAGAAAATAAATAAAAACAAGTCTGAATTTGCCTTCTCGTTCGTTGGCTCTTTAGTTGATTAAACTGAATTTAAATTTTAAACAATGCACTGTTAGCAAAATCTGTAATAGATTATACATTTTGGAAGACTTATACATCATATAATATATACAATCTTATCGATTGAAGAACCAAGTTAAATGTTCATGTTCATGTTTTCCGGCTTAGTTGGAATCAGGTTTGGGGTGAATTACGTTGTAAAATAATGCATTACATTACCATTACTTTATGAATTAGGGCATTAAATTACCATTACCATTACTTAATTTTCTTGAAGTAATGCATTACATTACCATTACATGAGTAAAGTAATGCATTACCATTACTTTGTGAAAAATCAATAAGTTTTAAAAAAGTAATTTAAAAACTAAATAAAGAGTTTTTGTAAATATTTCATAAAAAAAACATGCTTAAAATATTTACAGGTTCATGTTCATGTTCACTATCAGGTTCAAATTTAATGACTTATACAAGATTGCTGTTGCACTTGTAGTTCTCAAAGTAAGGTTGGTCCCGTAACATTTACACGCTAATGGCGGAGTTCACAATCTCTGTTATTTATGTCTCTGATTTTTGGAATATGATTTTTAATGAAAGGTACGGTCGTATCGTAATTCGTGTAGGCGATGCACGAGTTTACACAAAAAAGTAGTAAGTGGCGAACGGATTTATTTTAACCTATTAATTTTGCATGAATCGCAAGCAAAGAAAATTGTGTCAGATAAGTCGGTCTTAAAAATCAAAATGGCGACCGTGACAAATCTTTTTATTGTCAAAGTTCTTGAAATCTTATTGTAAAAAAATATTTCTAACGTCAGGTGCCTGTGTTTGTTATCGGTATACAAAAGTTTACTTTGTTTGTTAAATCAGCAGTTTTAGAGTTTTCGGGGTTTTCATAAAACTTTTATTACGGATACCGTCCGACTTGTGGATTTTCCCTTGGATCATAAAATTGAACAAATCTAATGATTAAAATTATCTACTTTGATATAGTTGTTTGATTTTCCCGGTTAGTAGTAATTTGTAAAAATTTTCCTTGGGGTCTTATTTTACATAATATACCGTTTTATCAATTGTCTACAATTATGAAGGCCGGGATTGAGTAAAACTTAGACAAAGTATCAGACAATTGCAAAAAAGCCGAATTAACATAGATTGTAACAACTACTTCAAATCATTAATTTAAGCATATTCGAGGAAATCCAGGACAATTACAAATTCAAACTTTCAAGACCCCGTCTTTCAGTACTCTCAGTACTTTGATTTAGATTTCCAATGACAAGGTAAGCATTTTTACGACTTCCATTTATATTAAAGAAACAACTGTCGATGATATCAAAAAGCCTAGATTTTAATTTGTCATGGGGAATGGTTGTATAAAGCGACGAAAAATCGTACGTTTTGATTTTGGTAGGATTTTTTGACCTCAAAGTTTCTAATAATTCTTTAGAATTTTTAAGTATCCACATCTGATTGACACCACTTCTGGAATATATTGTTGTTCAGAACTCTTGAAGTTTCTCCTTCACTACTGTAAGAATTTTAGTAAGGAGTAAAGAGAGAGGTTTGGTAGAACATTTACTGGAACCTGCTATATGCATGTATCTCTGTTTGTATGGACTTTTGTGAAGCTTTGGAATCCAGTACAAATAAGGTAAATCAGATTCATTTTGTTTATTGGAGATATTAAAGATATCCATAACCGATTTATGATTTGAAGTATTTCCTGCTTGGAAAGGCTGCTATGGGTGTAAGTAGGATTACCATGCGTACAATCAAAACCTAGTTCTTTGAAAATGAAATTAATATAATGTGCGTTACTATATAAATAGTGCCTGTTTGGGAGGGTAACAGTTGAAATTGACACCCCGAGAAAACCATTGTCAACCGACGCGAAGCGGAGGTTGACAATGGTTTTCGAGGGGTGTAAATTTCAACTGTTATCCTCCCAAACAGGCACTATTTATTTTGTTATACTGAATGTCTTTTTTAAAATTTTTAAGAAAATTTTACTGCTTTTATATAGGAATAACGTGAATTCTACAGCGAACCGTACGCGCATAATTTTCGCGAATGTAACATTTTTTAATGTTACCCGTTGCCAAGTGCGTTGCTAACGCTGAGGGTAATAGTAAATATTATTAACTGCGTCTTAACCAATCAGATTTCAGTATTTAACATGAAAGTATAACAAAAACAAAGACAATGCTGTTACTTGCCTTATCAACAGGGACCAGTACGTATTGATCGTGCAATCTGTCTAGTTCTTTTCTTACATCTGCTTTATTGAAAACAGAAGGATAGGTGGTTTTCATTTGACCTCTCAGTCGTTTAATACGAGATTTTAATATACATCTGATGCTTTTAACCCACTCTGACAAGGTATCAAGTTTTTTTCAGATTTTTCCCATTGCTTGGCGTAATCTTCAACAGAATTCATGATATGTTTAAAATTACGAGGCCATATGAAGGATCTAGGCTCCCTAAATATTGGTCCTTTCATAATAAGTGATCTAAGGTCTTAGTTCTTAACAAAATTAACAACACCAGTGTCCGGCAGGACTATAGTTGTAGGGTGAAGAAGAACATGTGCTTGTTGGAGGATTTGTCTTTCAAATGTTCGTTATTAAGGTCTTGTAAAGTTTGTTTGTAATTGCAGAGTTTGGAGGCAATGGTTGAAGTATGATTGTAGGAAATACAAGGGGTTGGCTTTATCTTGAAATATAGCGGAGTGTAGGACTGAACATTTTTGTGATTAAGAATATTGCTTATATTAACGGCATATAGGAATGCTCGTCATCGTCAGTTCTTTGATTAACCATGCCTTGATCGACTAGAGTAAAAGGTAATGTACATCACTATAACCCGGTTTTACACAGTGATAATAGTTGCACTGCATTTACGTTTTCATAAAGACTTATAAGAGTGTATATACCTAGGTCTCATTAGGCAGGAAATAGGAAGTTAAATCCGATTGCATTATCCATATATTGATACTTCGAGCCAACCCCTTTAAATATGGTATTGAATGATAGAACGGGGTCATTTCTTTACGGGGGTCATTATTTTTCAGGTATGACATAGATAATTGACCACTGGGCAGACACACGTAATCAAAGATGATTGTTACATGTATCCGTCTAGAATCTGTTCAAATCACTGGGCTCTTTCATATCACATATTTCATTATGGGATGTGACTGTTGATGAATATCTCTGCTTCGATTTTGCGGAAAAAACCCCAAACGTTTCATAGTTTTACGCAAACAGCCAAATAATATTTGCATTTTTTCAAACATCGTGCAATAAGCTCATTGCAAATGATTATGAACAACAAAATGATATTACTCTATTAAAGTTTTACATTAATTTATTGTGCATAGATATGTTTGTACTTATGAAGTTTATTGACGATTCTCAATTTGATAAAAATAAAGAAAAATAAATTATTACATTTGAAAAATGATCATATTCATGTCAATTTTCAAACATTTATCGATTTTCTTGCAAATTTTTTTCAAGCATACCGATCTGAGGCTTTTAAGTTAGTATAAGTTATTTTCAGATAATGTACAAAAGTTTTACCCATTTAAGATTAATTTTTGCATAATTGCAGATAACTTCTGTGTAATAATTTACTTCATTTCAAATAAAAGAGACTTGATGGGCAACGTATTTTCTATCAGATCTATATAACATTTTAAGCTGTAAATTATTATCATTAGAGAAAATAATAAAAGTCGAAATCTTTGTTACAAGGATATTAATATTTTGGGTCTTAAAATAGTCCTGGACACTAAGCCCTTTTAATTAAACTTCAGGGGCCCGTTTCTCAAAAAGGCATACGTCCAGGCGTAAGCATAGTCCGGACTAAATTGGGGACTAAACCTCTAAACCAGACTAAGTTGCGTTTCACAAAAAGGCGGACACTTAGTCGGGACTAAATTTGGGTTTAAATTTACGCCTGCTAGTGGGTAGGCGTAAGTCCGTAGTCTGTGCATAAAAATGGCAAGTGTTTTGTTTCTAAGGCAAAATAAACAGATAATTTTAATTTTGGGTTGTTTAGTTGTTATTAGGGAAAACAATCAGATTTATTGAAATATTTGTACATGTACGTGTAACTTAAAAAAATACCTATTTCGATAACTGTTCCTAATTCTAAATAAATCAAGATTTAAACAATTTGAAAAATAATGGGCTTAACTTATTAAACGTATGTAATATGCATTACTACTCGTTAATGTTTAGCTAAAGTACGAAAAATTAAAAATCGGTATACTCCGATAAATGATATAAGCACAGTAATTAAAAAGATGCTATAATTCTAAATTAATCATGTATTCCCCAAAAAGATAAATGTATACAAGAACGAATAGATTTGATTTTTAAATCAG
The DNA here is from genome assembly GCF_025612915.1 of Magallana angulata. NCBI lineage: Eukaryota > Metazoa > Mollusca > Bivalvia > Ostreida > Ostreidae > Magallana > Magallana angulata. The sequence continues at coordinate 48,496,011 of NC_069114.1, forward strand.
TACTCAGTAAGCATATACTAGAATTTAATGTTTCTAATCAAATTTGAACCTATGTAACGAAACTTATTTCAAAATATTGAGAATACTCCTCAAATGGGAGCAACTCAAAACGTTTACAGTTGTAATTTGTACTTGTGTGGGGTTGTCTGTTCCTGACTTATTACTTACAATTTTACAACACGTATGCGTTCTCATTTTCATTTTTTTTACTCCTATAATCTTTACAAACAGTATGAAAGCTACATGTTATTTGAAATGTTTATGAACTCGCATTTAGATACAATCAACTTTTGTTTGTTAAATATTACTTTAAAATATGTTTTAGAATGCAGAGTGTATATCAATTGTAGATCTATTGACAAGCGTTTAGCCATTGAAAATCGACAAGCCTTAAATTCGCCCGCTGACAATGAGAGTCAAATGATTGAATATTAAACGGGGCCGAAAAAATCCCTGTATATAGTATATATTACTTTCAACCCACCCACCCCCCCCCCCCGAAAAAAAAAGAAATCAATTATTTGATTAAACCAAGAACAGGAAAGAGAGTATGGGAGAGCCTGGCCTCAAATGATGAAAATACCTGTGTTTTTAATATATTTCAAAACTATTATCAGTTTAATCGCAGAAAATCAAGAATAGTTTCCATGTCATTGTCTACATTCTTTCAATATTGGAAAAGAGGATGGAACTTTTCTTCCTTCTGTAGACATGGACAAGGTTCATGTACATGATATCATACAGTAGATATTTTTGATTTCAGTTGGTTGCTGTTTAACTAATGGTCATATTATTTTCTATTTATAAATAATGTAGTTATTTGTAGAAAAGAATCAAGCCTTATCCCAGCATCTAAAAGTGTCTTAATATCTACATTTCTCAAAAAGGAGTAACGTTTGGCCTAAGTTAGTCCGACTAACAAGGTTACGCCAATATTTAGTCGGGTCTAAGTTGCGTTTCTGAAAGAGGCATAAGTTAGGGTTAAAATGTCGAAGAACTTAGACATCTCCGCTGAGTACTAAGCATGCGCTTATCGTATTTTGTTTTGATTTGAGGCTATGATTATATGTGGTGGATCAATTTTCCAATTTATAGTACATGTACTCGAGAGTACACATGTTATACTATACCACTGAATATGCATAGTTCAAATTGTTCATAACAGTATATATTAATGAAAGTAGAACAAATGCCTACACACTTCTTAACATAATGAAATTTTAGAGAAATACAGTTTATATGAAAGAGGCAGACATAAGAGTTTGCATAAACCAAATATCTGACAATTGAATGCATTGCAGACATATTGAAGCATAATTGTACATATTAATTGAACGAAACAATGCATAGAAATTAACTCCAATATTCTTGTCTAATTCAAATAATTATAGAATGCAGGGGCAGAGTACTGTAGATGCATGTATGTCTGCGTACGTCTGCAGAATGATAATTATGCTTCATATAGATACAGAAACACTTTTGGATGCTGGGATAAGGCTTGATTCTTTTTTATCAATTCACTACATTATCTATAGAAAATAGCAAGACCATGAGTTAATCAACAAACCAACTGAAATCGAAAATATCTACTGTGTAAATAACATGTACATATGGACTTTGTCCATGTCTACAGAAGGAGGAAAAGTTCCATCATCTGTTCCAATAATTAAAGAATGTAGACAATGACATGGAAACGATCTTGATTTTCTGCGATTCAAATGATAATAGTTTTGGAAGATATTGTCTAAAATTAACAACACAGGAAATATCTACATTTGAGGCCGGGTCTCCCCAGCTCTCTTTCCTGTTTTTGGTTTAATCAATTGATTGTTTTGTTTTGGGGTTTTTTAGGGGGGGGGGTTGAAAGTATTATACATGTATACTGTATACAGGGAATTATTCGCCCCCCCCCCCCCTTTAATTTTCAACCATTTCACCCTCGTTGTCAGCGGGCAATTTTAAGACTTGTCGATTTTCAATATCTAATAATAAGTAACTTAAGTAACAACTGTGACTGGGCAAATTCACAACAGAGCGAAACTGTTTGCGAGTATAGAAGGGCGAAAATTACACGGGACAAAAATAACCATGTATACAGTATATTGATTAAAATATATATGAAAGCAGTTGTCTAAGAACTCTCTACATATTTGAAGAAAGTTTATAAATAAAAGGATCTAAAAGTTTAATGGAAAAGGCATGTAAAAAATCCCCTACCCCCCCCCCCCCCCCCCGCATCTGGATTTGACGTTTTGCAAGTACATTTGAGTCTTACTTTTTTTCTATCTGCTTTGGGTTATTGGGATGGGGGTGTATACAATTGCTTATAAAATAAGTATGAAAAATGCAAGCTAACTAAATTTGTAAATAATGCACACTGTTGTAAAACAACTAAAACAACGTCTTCTGTATTGCAAGTTGACAACTTTGAAATAAAAAAAATCTATTGATATACATACATGTTATATATGATAAAAATAATTATCATGAATTCAAGTAATTAAAGATCAATTCAATGAAATGAAAAAAATAAATGCAAGATATGCATATGCACAACGATCATTGATAGTAAACCATACCTATTTTAAAAGAATTACAATTGATGTTAAATATGAATGCAATTGATCACTTAATCCTAGGATTAAAAGATTAATGAATTTGATTTCCGAAAATTCAATGAGGTGTGCATGTGAATTTTTAGAATCTTCAATAACATCAACAAACGCTTCTCTAGATCTAAAATTGATACACACGGTAGTAATGTATATTACATTACGCTTAATAAGTTAAGCCCATTATTTATCAAATTGATTTAATCTTATTCTACTGTAAATTTCTAATTAAACGCGAGGAATTAATATCCGCGTAAAATCGCGAGAAGCCCGTCTCGCGAATTCTAGAATCTCGCTTTTAATTTTGGGACACATGAAAACTACATGAAACTACGATAAAATTTCGGCATTCGCGATTTTATGTTCTCGCGATTTGTTGGTAAATTATTGAATCGCGGAATTAAGTACTCGCGTAAAATAAGGAATCTACAGTATTTAGAAATAGGAACAATTATCGAGCAATGTGTATTTTTTAAGTTATACGTACATGTACAAATATTTCAATAAATGTGAATGTTTTCTTTAATAACACGTAAAACAAACCTAAAATGAAAATTCTCTGTTATTCAGCCTTAGAAACAAAACACTCGTCATTTATCTACACAGACTAAGAACATAAGCATACCCATTAGCAGGCGTAGACTTACACCCAAATTTAGTCCCGACTAAGTTTCCGCCATTTTGTGAAACGCAACTTAGTCTGGTTTCGATGTTAAGTCCCTGATTTAGTCCGGACTAAGCTTACGCCTGGACATAGGCCTTTTTAAGAAATATCTACCTCAATTATTTTGAATGATCTGTTTAACTATGAATAATTTTTTAGTGAAGAAAAATCGATATATTTTACCTTATATAATTATATAAAGCTCTTCTTCTAAAAAAGGTCAATACGTTCTAAACATTGCCAGGACCATAGAGCCCTCTTAAACATGTATGACATTGAATTAAATTAAAAATTGTATCTGCCTAAAAAAGTACAAATCAATTGTGAGGTAGGATGGTTCATTAGTAAATAAAATTTTAATGGTTTCTTGACTAAACATACCGCCAAACTCACTTTTTGTAAACACTTTTTTGTTTTACTGTTTAACAGAATATCTAAGTAATATCAATAATTATAACACTTGTTAAATTATATCCCCACGGGAAGAAAATCAAAAGTGTCCAAGTGGTGTACAATTTGGGAATGTAATCAAACCAATTGCATTGATCAAACTGTTAGCCTTAAGTTTTTATTATTTCAGTTCCTCTAAATTTCTTATATTAGAGCATGCCCTTATATCTCAGTTCAGCTTGTAAACATGAAGGAAGGACGCAAAAAATATAAATAGCCTCACAACCAAAGACCGGTTCCCTTTCCCAATACCTCCTAAAAAAGTCGAAACAAAAAGTAGCACTTAAACTCTAACTACTCAAGAAACTATAAAGAAAAAATCATTTACAGTTTTGTGTTAAAATGTTTCATAAAGTCTATGGCGCAAATTGCTCTAAAGTAATAAATCGACTGTTCACTTTGAGGCTGAGTGGATAAATTAAGCAAATAAAATAAAATGAATTCGAGTTATCAATACAAAATTTATACACACGACGTTAAAGTTATACATGTATATGCCGTATTAAATGAAACTTTTAAAAGAAAATGTTTTCGTTTTTCCATTATGGTACAAACGATATTTATTTTCTGAAAATTATACAGTTTAAATCAAATGCATTTAAAAGTATTTAATATAAATTCGAATTTTTTTTTTCACCGGGCAGGTTAATAAACGCCGAACTTTGAAATATTCATTAGCATGTGTTGTGACAAGCTCATTTTAGAACGTACACAAGAGGTCTACTTGGAAACGTGATCGGTCCGTTGGCAGTGAAATAACGCGTTCGAAGAGAAAAGAAAGAAACAAACAGTTTGACAGAAAACGTTGAAAATGAGACTATATTGAAGACAACTATGGACGGTGGACACGTGTTAGAAACTTCGTGTTTAATTATGAGCTTGCAGGTTTTTTGTTATACACAGGCGGGTCACACAGCGGTGTGATTTCTTTGTTTAATGAAATATTTAAACATAAAGGAAAAGAAACTTAAGTGTATGATACGATATTCGTTGTCTAAATATGATAAAATTTGTAAAGCTATCATTCGAATACTTAAAATCTATAAATCGTATACGCTTTGAGTCGAGTGACCCTAGACGGAGTAATTTTGAAGTTTTATTATGATAATACATGTTGTCACTGTTTGAAAATAATGGTCAATTGCAAAAGAGCTCTCATTGATTGACTTCGACAATAAAGCATTAAAAATGGCTAAGGACACAAACAATAAAAATTGACAATTTCTATTGTTCGTGTCCTTAGCCATTTTTAGTGCTTTATATAGATATATATATATATATATATATATATATATATATATATATATATATATATATATATATATATATATATATATATATATATATATATATATATATATATATAATTCTAATAACATATGATTATCACAGTAATCTGATTCTCGTCGCTTTCAAAATAATTTAGGGTTTTTTTTACAGTTCAAGTTCCCTTTTACATTAGAATGCGTTCGTACATCTTTAGTTCAAATAGGTCATTTTGGTATAGAAAAGAAATGAAATATATAACATCTCCCACCGTATTCCAAGCCTAGGGCCTCTTTCTGAACACACACTCGTCAGGTAGAATTCTTTTAAATTTTGAATCTATATTATTCAATTACTATCCTTCATGTTCTTCAAAAAAATATTTTAAAAGCTATTTTCAAATTATTTTGATTAAACCTTTGAAAAAATTTCAGAACATTTGTTTGAGAACTTGAACTTACTTAACTCTACGATATTTAAGAAATTACAGACTATTTGCTTCTTCAAAACTTGAGAAAAAGATTTTTAGCATACTCCACTGTAATAAACAATTGTTAGCAAGAGTTTTAATTATTTATTCTTGGTGTCCAAAGTGCCAATCAGGAACTCTTAATTACTAATTAGAGATTTTAGTCATGTTCATTAAGAGCTTAAGACTACTTGTTTATCTGATCAATATGAAAAGAAATTGGAATATAAAATATACAACATGTTTATCTGATCAATATGAAAAGAAATTGAAATATATAATATACAACAAAAGAAAAGTTGAATTAGTGAATGCAAATTGATATTTTAAAAAACATCAGTAGTTTTTGATTGGAAATTCCCTTCCAAGGTCACTCTTAATTACTTCTATAAAAAGATTATCAATCATTCTATATTTAGATGTAGCGTCATCAAGCTGACACTTTATGTTGTCTGTCGTAGTTCAGTTTATTCTTTTTAAAATGTACATATAATTTGATAATCTTCATTTGCATTGGTTATCAAATTTCATTTTTAATCCGTTCAATAGTATTTTTAACAAATTAATAGTACATGTTGCCTTCCTGGGATTTACCATCCTTTTTTTAAACTATTCATCATGAGAAGTCCCACTTTCAGTTTCACCTATATAAAAAAACATATATCTAAAAATAAACTGTAAATAAGCTGTGTAATTCAAAACATGCTTACCCGTGGACATCTTTGGATCGGGCTGACAGCTGTGCTTAGACTACCGGCGTTTTTTATTTTGGAGAAATGGTTTCTGTCCACTCCAGGAGACGTTTGGTACGAAGTGCTCGCATCAACAATAGGTATGTTCATTCTTAGTCATATTAATTTTGCTAATATCAGTATGAAATGTTAAAGTTAGAATGAAGATTATTGATTTCAATCTATCGAACGACAAAGCTATACCAAATATGCATCCAATTATTTTAATGCATGCGGCAAATATATTCACGGATTCAACAGTACACACGGTGAATTTATTTATAACGAACACGTGTGTGTTTATTTATAGTACATGTAGCAAGCCAAATTCCCGTATCATCATTTATCACTATACACAAACGTGTAAAAAGGATCCTTAAGAGATTTTAATGTAAACTTTTAAGAACAGTAAAGTTTGTTTAGCTAATCATTTATTTTATGTTTCTGTATGAATTTGCAATTTATATTGTTAGAAAAACGTTGTTTTAATAATACGTGATATTTTTCGACTGATTAACTTTCCTCACGCAGTACAGTTTTATATAAAAAAATATTCGCAAAGGTAACAATATAAAAAGTCAAATATTGCCGGCATTTTTAAATTTATCAACACGCAGGTACGTTTTTTTTTAAAGGGGCAAAAATCTTGACAAGCAAAGAAAATAAAAGAAAGAAAGAAGGGAAAATCATTACTCACTTAAAAGGGGTGGAGGCAACTATACCGCCTTTAACTTCAATTTTACTGTTTATTTTCTTATTTTAATTCAATTAATTATTTATTTATGGTCCAATATAAGTCAGGGGGGGGGCAAACTCCATGTTAATTCAATTTTTTGTATGTAAATTTTAGAAAAATCTTTGCTGCGCAAAAAAAATGTCGGACACGGGCTTGCAAATAATGACTCAGTTTATTTATGAATAGTATTAATGTTATATGTTTATCTTATCTACTGTGATCAAGGTAGAAAAGCAAGTTAAATATGAGATATATTTTCTTACTATCAATTCTCTCATTTACACAGGTCTCTTTCTAACCATATCTTTGACATGTCTGCGCCAGGACAACCTCTTTGAGTTGTACAGAAATCTACTGTCTCTCCTTCTTCTAACAATAGCTTATTTCTACTCACAACGTATTTTGGACGACACGATATCAAGTGAAAACAAAATCAATGCCATAGCATTATTCGGGACCTTCCTTATGACAAGTATATTCGGCCTGCTCGCAAACTATATATCCATAGGCACAGAGTTCAAGGTTTTCATGACTTTCAGCCTTCCAGTAATACTTACTTGTGAATATCTAAGACTGCCTGGATCAGTTATTCAATACGTCCAGTGCTTTTCAGATGGACTTTTGTATTGTTTCTTAGTGTATCATACATTAAGAGTACTGATTTCCGCTGTCAACAACTTGGTTAGGGAGATTAAGACGACTTCTGTGATGAATATTTTCGGAGTTTACCTCGATGTGAAGTCTTTAGTCGATTCCTTATTTGTTCAACAACAACTGATGCTATTTTGGCTGACTTCATTTTCCTACAATGCGTTGTATTACGCGATGCAGTCTGCTGAGACAAACCTCTTCCAGGTGGACTGGGGGACAATTTTATCTCTCTGTGTCAGTAATTGCTGCAAGACTTATGTAGGTCTCATAGCGACGAGTGTTGCAGCGGCATATGCTTCCTGTTTTGTGAGATCTCTGCTCATCTTTGTGATAACAGATGTGATAACAGATGTTATGTAATCTTGATAATCTATACTTATAAATTAAGACATTTTGCTAATAAATTACGAACTGCCTGCACCAGAGTAACTGCTTACACCTTTGAAATTTCAACACGTGTGAGATGATGTCCGTAAGCTTTAACTGAATTTTACATGATAAGTATTTATTATGAAATTATCAAAAACCTACTTTCATTTTCGATATTATAGCCTGAAATAGCAAAAATGAGAGTAAGGTGGTGGATACGCATTGGCGGATCTAAGTCAGTGGGTGTTTGCATCAAAATATATACTTGCAGTGAAATGATATTGAATTACTACGTAAGAAAGAATAAATATACCGGGAATATATTTACCGGTAATTTTTATATAATACGACATTTGACATATGTTGAATAAATAATCAAAATGAGCCAATTCGTTTCTTGAATGTGCGATTTTAGTTTTGATTGAAAGAACTTTCCAGAACGGGGTAACCATGAACACGGGTTGACTAATTGACACAATGGCGGGAAACGTATAGGGCAAGTTTGATAAATTGCAATAAATATGCACGCACTCTCGTGTTTAGATTACACGCATTTTTATGTCAATGACAGAAATGGAATTAGCATTAAATATTTTATTAAAAATTGTAAACCGTGAACAGAGTGTTCACAACTCTACGTCTTTATGAATAAATTGTGTACGGATAAAACGGAGAGGATATCGGGGAAAGAGGGAATGAATTTCTGTTTATATATTCATCCCTGCCCACTCCTCTTAGGATCCAGCCACCAATTCAAAAAAATAGGTAAAAAGTCAAGAAAATAATTTGCACAAAGTACATAAAAATAAACAAAGAAATTTGTTTAAATAAGGTTATCAATTAATCATGCTATGTTGTGTTCACATTTCCTGTCTTCTGTGACTTGTATTTAGCTTTAAAATTGTGCACTTATTTATCTCTGATATCTTATATCTGTTACATAGTATTTTATCTGAGGTATTGTTTTGCTGTTGACGTAAAATTACGAATGACTTTGGGAGGATTTTATCTATTTCATTTTTAGAAAAAAATGAGACACAAAAGTTGGCTCAAAGAATCACTTTACCAATTTGGTGTCACAACTTATTTACGATACCATACATTCTGGATATCCACAACCAGAGGATGCCTTTGACTTGGAAACCAGAAATGTTCAAAGAGTCTTCTGGTAGGATTAATACACCCTCTCCCTTTGCAAAATTCAACTTTGAAGTAATAAAATTAAAAGAAAGTTGAAATCGATACATAGAGAAAATGCCATAAATATCAGTGATGAGCATAGATGTACCTTCAAATAAATATTGTGTAAAACCTCTTGTTGCTTATTAGTTCAACACACATTTGCGTTAAAATCCTAAACAAAATCACTGAAGAACGATATGCAAGTTTGAATTTTTTTTTAAAGCTGCTACGCTTTTAAACGATGGTTATGCTGAGTAAGTGTATCATGAAAAAATGACAATAACAAACCGTGAACCATCTCAAAAATCCATAAAACGAAATACAAATTTAAAGCAGAGCAACACGAACCTCCAAATAGATAGAGGCAGGATCAGGTGCCTAGGAGGAGTGAGCATCCTCTGCTGACCGGTCACTCCCACCGTGTGCTCTTTGTCGTAGTCGGGAAAAAAATCGGAAAAGTCCGTAGACAATCAGGTGATTAATTATGGTCTAACAATTTGTATGAAAAACATCAGTCAGCATGTAACCCAGTGGAAGATTATATTTGCTGACAAGGTCGTTGTATCGACCATAGAACTTACGAAAAGATGACTTTAAGCGAGACTGTTGATAGTCAGTATTATCAACTTGTTTGTCAGTAGCTTGCTTCGTCTTAGAAACTGTTTATATGAAGAGCATGCCATATGCGTATCGAATAAACTGAGAGACAAAAACACCATATGTAGGTGATGAAGGTATATTGCTACATAAGTAAGGATAGTTGACTATAGAAAAATTGATTTCATCGCGTTTATCATAAAGTTTTGTTGTTAGGTTATGATTAACATTGCAGTAGTTTTCAATGTTAATTAAGCCATATCTTAAAGAAAAATTATACACAAAATATGTTTACAAAATAAACTTTTTCTACATAAAAGGTTATATACCGCGGTATTTCGCCTATTGTCAAAATCGCCCTGACGTCTAGGTGGGTATGATAGTATTATAGCTCTGACCATTGCTATGGATATGAAGGTCATAAAGTTTTGATAGATAAGAAAAATCTGTGTACATTTTTTTTCACTGTTTAAAGATTGCTATGGATATGAAGGTCATAAAGTTTTGATAGATAAGAAAAATCTGTGTACATTTTTTTTCACTGTTTAAAGTTTGTGTGAACTCGTTGCAAAATATGTGGGTTGAATAAACCCAATTAATCGGAGACGAAACCAAACGTTTTCCTTTTCTAAGCATTCCTTTGATGCATTTTTGTGTTCACATAAAGAAATTGTTTCTTTTAACTTTAACCATCTCTAACTTTGAAATAATAATTGATTAATATTGAATATCATTTGATACCGTATTAGCCAAACAATATGACCATGCAGCTATACCCTCCCATTTGAAATCTTTAATTTTTTTGTATTGCGTATCATTTCAACATAAACTTATTGGTTACATGTATATTAGCTATATTTCAATAATGCAAAGATATTTTCACTTTTGTATTCTACATTTGATGATTTTCTACAGTTTTCGGGGTTTTTTTTATAATGATGTTCAATGTTGATATGTTGTGAACTTAGTGAATAAAAAAAGGGTTTAACAACGATTACAAACCATCGGAAGTACTACTCCTTGTGAGATATGTATATTATACATGAACCTAAATAACACGCTTTGTAGTAAAATATACGAGGAAGAAGATTAGCTAATGTTTATTTATACTGGTACTTATTACACGCATTTCCATCTGGTAATTCAGTATAAAATTGTAAAACAATGTATCATTTAAAACAGTTAAAAACTACTTTTCATAAAAAAAATTCAATTCTTTAAATATTTGGTATTGTTATTACCTTTTACACTTGTAATAATACTTTAAAAAGTTAACTAAACCATTTTATCGTTAACGAAAATTTTGAAAATGATATTATGCATAAAGTCAGATTATATCGTTGCATTGTACAGTTATGGGTGTCGGATGGGGTAAAATGACGTTTTATGCAAAACGAACAACTAATTTTTAAAAACATATTTAAGAGGTTTTGGGTAGCCATTCTCGGGCACCTGTAGTCTGAAAATTCTGTATTATATATTAATTCTAGTAGCATATTTATATTTTACAATGCCAAATAAAAATAAAAGTTTATTGAATAGAATTGTTTTTAAAAAATACATTTTAACAGAGTTTAGTAAGTGGCTGTATTTTGTGGCGGAAGGTTTTCAACAAGGAAATGAACTATTTTTATAACTCAGTAATTTTAGAGTACTGGTACTTTAGCTTCCTAATTTTCAACACAGACCAATCTTCTAAATAGTTTATGTATTACGATATTCATGATGTTCTAAAAACATATTTGAACAATATTTTGATATTTTTATCGATATATTTTGACATATTTAGCTTAAATTGAATAGAATTTAAGAAAAAAATAAATCGATTTATAGGCTACAATTAGCATATTTCATGCTATAGCTCAAATTATTTTAGATGTGACCCCTACTTGTTTTTACTTTTAAATGATATATTAAATGTATGTCTATTTGCATGCAAAGTTTTGGAATGATGATAATACTCCCAAATTTTGTAACATCTGTTTTTTGTCCATTATGTATTGGCCTTTGAAGCTACCAGTAAAGCAAGAATTTTTAAACTTTGACTTAGATATTACTTTTAGTCACTACATCTGCTCAACTTTTTTACTGTATTAAAATCTTAATTAAATACTAGTTTAAACTATAAATATTTGTTAGATTTCTTCAAATCATCAATTTTCATGTCAAATTTTAGCCAAAAATCAGGAAAATTTTCATATCTGTTTGGGGCCCTATATTTAAAATAAAAGGCATTTGACATGGGTCACAAATAAAACAAATAAACATTTTAGGTCCCCGTCTTTATATTCAAATGGTGTTTAGATGATTGACATTAGAATTATTTCAGGTGCCAACCTCCTTAAAATTAAAAACAGACCAGCTTAAAACAAAATCAAAAGCCTCTTTTGCAAAATAAACAGACACTGATGCAAAACAAACGATCACCAATGCAAATCCAACAGTCGTGCAATGAATAAACGCTAGACGGCGTGCAAAGAGGTATCATTAGAAATCGTACCTTAGAGAAACCGTAACCCGTTGAAAAAAGTAACCTTGACTTTAAGGAACGTTTTCATGCGCGGATCCAGTTTCTAGATCAAGATCAGAAGGATAAACGAAAATCGACAATTTCAGTGTTTATAGAATTAGATTTAATATTCTGTGTAAGTCATGATCATGCAAACAAATGTTAAAGATATGAAACAGTACTATTATATCTAAAATTGTGATAATTTCCATTACTGAAGATAGAAATGTAGGCCAAAATCCCCGTAATACGTCTAATTGATAATTCATGATATCACTGACTGCTACTGATTAAGTAAATGTACATATTATATAATAATACAACGTGTAAACCCCATCCGGGTACTATGGAACCGGGCGAGACTAACATAAATGGATACATAAAGACATAATAGATATACAGATACACATAACATTTATGGATAAATAAATGAATACACACAATCAATTATGCACAAAACCATCACGTTTATAAACATTATTTTAATCTTTTAATTCTCCAGTTATAATGAAATCAAAACTACTTATTCATACTGTATCGACTGGTTAGACTAGTTTAACTGCTCAAGTGACGCTTGTTCGTGTATAAACACAGTTAAACACAATTATCGCAGGCACGTAGCGGCAGGTGAAGCAGGGAGTTGGTTGCGGTTGCCCCCTCCCACTTTCATGGCAGCAAACATTTTTCTTAAATAAGCATAAAAAAACGAATTACAAGGTGTTGGCTCCAACTTTTTCCAGAGCATATAAAAACTAAATGCGAAAAAATGCAACAACATATTATCTAAGAAGTATTTCTTATTTCTCAAAATCGGTTGTTCAAATTTATTTTTATGATTCCATTCGCGTAAAATGATGTGTATATGCAAAGTATGTGTTCAAAAATTCATATCATATAGTATATCTAAAACTTGAGTTATTTATATACGAAATAAAGATATATTACAAGGGCATTACCGAACCACCTTCTTTGGAGGCTGTGCAAATAGTCCAGTAAAGTAATATATACGCACTGGAAATCATCTCAAACTCTACAAGGCTACGCTTTTTTTGTCATGTAAATAATGTTGATAAGGAGGCCAAGGATATAAACTAAGTCGACATGGTATAATATTAATAAAATAAATCACAAAAAATATGGATGCATCTGGAAAATATAAAGTGGATTAGCATTTTAAACTCCTTTTGTTGTAGGCTCAAGAAAGGTTTTCAAATAATACGTTGATTATAGTTATCTCTAGAATAGAATACCAATTGAAAGAAAAGTTCACTCTCAAAGTTTTACATGGCTCTCTTTCCACAAAGAATATAACTTTTTTTTCAAAAATGTTAAATTAGGTCGTGTATCTTACAAACATCCTGTTCAAGAACCACACTGGTAAAGCCTACATAAATATGTCAGAAGCTTTGTTGTACAGTCAATAATTACCTTGTTTAATAAATGACTCTCTGTCCAAAGGTTAGCCTCTTTAAGGTCTTTCAAAGATAAACTTAAGGAATTATTTTTCAAAATCACTTTAAAAGTACACTGCCATGATTTGTTACTTTCCTGTGTGTGCATCCTGGTACAATAAATATTTTAAAGTGTTCAACCCTGACCAATATAGTTTTACCTTTTTTATTGCAATTGTGTCTCACAATTTTCATTTAAGATCATGATAAAGTTATCATTTAAAGATTTATGTTCAGGACTGTTGTTAACACCCGACTCCTGGTTTAACAAGACAAGGATCACCAACATCAAAAACGCATTCGTGCAGGAATCATAACACTTATCCTTGTAATCTAAAAGTCTGTCTGTCTGTCTGTCTGTGTCTCTCTCTCTCTCTCTCTCTCTCTCTCTCTCTCTCTCAAACACACACACACACACACATACACACACAATGTATAAACTTGCTTCTATTCATATGCATATACAGTGTAGCAGATTATATAGAAGGGTCCTTTAAATGAGGGTTTTTTTTTTTAGATACTTAATCAAACATTCTGTGGTGTATGAACTAAATCATGCAAAGTATTTGTGCAAGTACCGTAACGGAATATTCTGATAATCTTTTTTTCGGAAAAGGCATTTAAAAAACTTGCATTGTTTTCTTCTATATCTGGGTCACGTGATTCATAGGCGGAGCAAAAGTTTAAATCTTGCAACAACAAAAAACCCAAGCATTTAATGTAGTTTTTTCATGCAACAGAAATGGTCGACTTTTTGCTCATCAAGAATAACCTTTTCAAGGGACTAGAGGCTTTACTTAGACTACATGCACTTTGCTACTTGGAGGGCAATATGTTGGCAATACCTGTTTTCTTTTCCTTGGAGGCATGTTTAGTGACATTACCAACACTTTCCTTCTTGGAGTCTTTGTTAATGATAAGACAAGGATTCTCACTCCTAAGGACATTTTCGAGACTACCAGAAACCATTGTAATTGCTGGCTATTTCAGACAAAAATCATTTGTCTTCTTTGATCTGATCTTATTAGGACCTCCCATGATTTTCTTAAAAAGCTATATGCAGAATTTAATGCATAGAGGGGACTTTTGGGTATTGAATTTTCTGCCGTTATTTGTTTTAGAGGCATGGTTGGAGTTTAATTTGGGAGAACCGTGTAAGTATGAAAAGTTAAATATACATCTTTATGTTCAATTGTAATGTTGAGAGAGTTCGAAACATTTGCAATTACTATATTTTAATATATTAGAAGGTTGTACGTCAAGTTCCTCGTTTCAAATTACGGAAGTTTTAAATGTTGAACTAATTTGAATACAAATTCATTTTTAGCTCACCTGAGCCAAAGGCTCAAGTGAGCTTTCCTGATCACAATTTGTCCGTTGTCTGTCGTTGTCGTTGTCGGCGTTGTCGTCGTCGTAGTTAACTTTTCACATTCTCATCTTCTTCTCAAGAACCACTGGGCAGATGTCAACCAAATTTGGCACAAAGCACCACTAGGTGAAAAGGATTCAAGTTTGTACAAATGAAGGGCCACGCCCTCTTTAAAGGGGAAATAATTGAGAATTGTTGAACATTTGTTGGTATTTTTCAAAAATAGGGGGTAGGGAGGGGCCACAAGAGGGGGATCAAGTTTTAATAGTATAGGAATATATAGAGAAAATCTTTAAAAATCTTCTCCTCAAAAACTATTGGGCCTGAAAAGCTCAAATTAAAATGGTAGCATCCTCAGGTAGTGTTTATTCAAGTTTGTTCAAATCATGGTCCCTGGGGGTAGGGTGGGGCCACAATGGGGGGATTATGTTTTACATAGGAATATATAGAGAAAATCTTTAAAAATCTTCTTCTCAAAAACTATTCGGCCAGGAAAGCTCAAATTTAAATGGAAGCATCCTCAGATAGTGTAGATTCAAGTTTGTTCAAATCATGGTCCCCGGGGGTAGGGTGGGGCCACAATTGGGGGATAAAGTTTTACATAGGAATATATAGAGAAAATCTTTAAAAATCTTCTTCTCAAAAACTATTCGGCATGAAAAGCTTAAATTGGCGGGTAACCATCCTCAGATAATGTAGATTCAAGTTTGTTCAAATCATGATCCCTGGGGGTAGGGCGGGGCCACAATGGGGGATACATTTTTATACATAGAGAAAATCTCTAAAAAATCTTCTTCTCAAAACTATTAGGCCAGGAAAGCCCAAATCTGAGTGGAAGCATTTCCAAATCGTATAGATTCAAGTTTGTTCAAATAATAGTCCAGTGGTATGGTGAGGCCATAGTGGGGGGTGAATTTTTACATAGGAATATATAGAGAACATTTTTTAAAATATTCTTTTTAAAGACCATTTGGCCAGAAAGGCTTAAATTTGTGTAGAGGCATCTTCGGGTAGTGTAAATTCAAGTTTTTAAAAATCACAGTCCCTAGTGGTAGGGCAGGGCCTTGATGGCGGTTTGAATTTTTACACAGGAATATATAGAGAAAATCTTTTAAAATATTCTGGGAAAGTTTTAGGTCCAAAACTCAGTACTTTATAGTGTGAAAGCACAGGTTACGCAGATATAAGTTTGATGAAACCATGATACCCTAGAGAAAAGTGGGGCCACAAAATGGGGGGAGGGGGGTATATAGGAATAGAGAAAAATCTTCTTACAGGTACAGCAACAAAAGGGGCTTGGTATTTACCAAAAAAAAGAGGTGGATAAAAATTGGCAGATTTTCAAATATTTTTTAGCAAGATCTACTGTACTTAGTTGTCAAGATAGTTTGATATTGTAATGCTAATTTGATCAGAATTAAGGCAATTGTTGCTCAGGTGAGCGATGTGGCCCCTGTGCCTCTTGTTTTATTTATTGTATTACTACCGAAAATTTATACCAGGGTAAATTATGCATTAAATTGTTTGTATGTATTCAAAATGTAGCATCAGTGTCTGCATAACAAAGAGGTTGGTACGTTTTTGCGTCACCGTTATTATCTACAATGCGGCATTTTTATTATGACAGGTGTTTAAAGAAAAAAATGCTCTCCTGAAGGACATGATGTAGAATTCGTAATCTATCTGCATATAATTGCTTTTGTGAAGCGTACATATTTGTTGTCGTCGACATATAACATTTTACGCCTCCCTATTCGGTGCCAGGGAAGTAAACTGAGCTTTTATCCTATTACAGAAACAATGATTTTATTCAGTCAGTTTTAAATGATTTAAAAAAAACCTGGCAACTGCTTGAAACTCTATTAACACTAGCCGAAATGAATCATTTTAATTTCCTTTACTCCCATTTTAAAATGATCAAAATCAATATAGATTTTTTATATTTCATTGTATAATAAGATAAGATAAGATAAGATATTCTTTATTTCCTCCAAATTAATGGAGAGTATTACATAATCAAATTATAAACTCAAGTGAAAATACAACAGAAATAAAACATATTTATATATGTACATATTTTTTATAGACATTTATAAATTACGACAATCTATTGCAAAGAAACCTCTGTTTTTATACAACATAAATGCAACGATTAACATAATCGGTTTCTATTTTGTATACGATATATTTTCAAAACTTGTACCATTGACACATCCCATAAGGGATAAAAACTGTAATTCTGGATCTTGATTTTCAAACAATATATATTCGTTGACATCAAGAAATTCTAAAATGTTTTCAAGCATAATTTCTCTGTCTTCTAAAAGATTTTAACAGCTTAAAACAAGGTGCATATTATAGCTATCTGTTTTTTTTTATAACATAAAGGACAAGTTTTATATACAGTTTTCATTGATGAAACTTGAACTAAAAAGTTGATCAACAGTCGTTTTGAGGGTTCCTCTTTAGCAGTTTGCCAAAGCTTATTAGGGCACAAATTCGTATGTATTCTACTAAAAAAAGAGAGTTCAGGGTTCACACAGAGAGAGCTATGTCATTGTTTTTCTTCCTCTGCCCAAATTGTTTTGATAACCAATTTTGAATATTCTTTTTTGTTAAAAATAATATTACAGTCATTAAAAATCGCATCGAAGAGCTTATACTGTGGAATCATTAAATTTCGTGGGGGCCAATTTTCGTGGATGACTTAAATTTTACAGGTTCGTGGGGACGTAATTTCGTGTATTCATATATATCTACAAAAGGGAATATGACTTTATTACCCTAATTCATCAATTCGTGATGGATGTTATTTCGTGGATGAGAGGTACTCACGAATTCCACGAAAAATGAGCCACCACGAAGTCGAAATCTAATGATTTCACAGTATTTCTTATCTGTTTGTAACAAGTTTTTAGTTGCAAAAAGTTTTTCAGTTACATGAACATCAGAAATAAACCTATAAATCCGATTTTGTAAAGAGTTTTGGTCTGATCGGTGTAGTCTCCCTAAAAACAATAAGCGGCATTTATCAGTGTAACCTTGCATGGTCCACAGTAATACGTTATTTAATATCATCCTTTTATCATTCTCTGCAACATATAACTTTTTTATATAGGGCGTTTCATGGTGGCAGTGCTTTCGATCACTCTACCCAAAGACAAGCTCTTTGAACTTCAAAAGATGAGATACAGAGGATATCTGCGAGCTGTTTTACTTACTTGCTGCGTCGGGTTGTTTCCGACGAATTCGGCGCCCGTAGCTGAGCACATAGTATTTTTTGGTTCTGGACTTATCCTTATACTCCTATCCAAGAATAGATATATCCAAGCAGCCATTATAATATTGTTTATCCTATCATTTGTCAACCATTTTTTGGTATTACCAACGACGTTTGTAACAACCGTAAGAGTCATAATTACAGTGCCTGTAGTTGGTTACCTAGTGTATCAGTGGATAAAAGATGTCATTTCCATCGTACGTTTGTTTGTAACAGAGATTTATAAGGGCATTCAGCAAGTTAAAACCTTCGGGTTGCGTTCAGTTGCTAATTTCACTGGTCTTTTATCCTCACATATAAGACCACATCTTTTTCTTTTTTGGTATGCTTTATCTTTAATGTATGCAACATTACCAGTAATTAATATGTGCATGTACACAAACTCAAAAAATAAAACATTTTGGTTGTGTTTGGAAACATTTTTGTACAACACTGCTATTGTCAACAATACTATTGTTGGAATTTCCGCAACAAGTTTAATTGTAATGTCTGCATCACGATACATACGTCGAATGACAAGAACATTTATTTACAGTTGTAAAGAAATGACTCCAATGATTGATTCTGACAGTTTCATAGTTTTCTTTTTAATCATCATCTTTGCAATTTATATAATACAGTCATCTGTATTGTTTACATACTTGCATGAACATAATAAGATAGATGTGAAAGTTATATTTTGGTTCATATTCTTTCATATCACAACAGTTTTTATCAATAATATTTACCAAATGGTAGATTCAGACATCTTCGCCATTCGTGCATCCGTGACCCACATTTTTAAACCCATCCGAGTTCTATTCCTAGATAGTTTTCTCCTTATAATGATGTTGTGTGTCGTTTACTCAATTTATCACCTTGTCAGCTTTAAATTGTCTTGTGTTATTGTTATAACTGGTTTGTCAAAATGTATCCAGATCAGTGGCTCCATCATAATATACATCCTTTTATTGAATAGAGCTTTCCCATCTCTAGACAAAGTTGGCCTCGTAAGTTCGCTTAAAATGCTAGATTTTGTAGGTGTCATTTTTGTTGCATACTTCAGCGGATTAAGCTTTCTTCAGATTTCTCAGTGTATTTTACTCTGCTATCATAGCGGTTGGAACAAACTGATACATCAAAGGATGGTCGGGATCTTTTATCCTTAGAAAATGTGCCCGAATACCAGTGGTTTGGGTATGAAATCTGGATAAATGGCAACCTTTTGCTTTATTTGTAATCATTGGAGCTGTCTTTAATAAATCCAATAGGTTATCTTTGAAAAAATGAATATTTTAACGAAAATGAACAAACGAGGCCGATTAGTCTTTAAGGGTTTCTTTACAACATAAGCATTTGTATGAATCTGTCTATTTATTACATTTCGGTGTTTTAATGTGTAACTAGAGTTTTAGGATGTGTTTAAGCATATTACCATGACCTGTATATTCATATTTGTATTAATCATGTCTTAACAATATAAATTATTCTTGTATTCTTTTGCAAACAAATAGCATTTGAAATATCAGTTATATTACTTACTAGAATGAATTAATGCAAAAAGTTAGAGTGTCTTTTCTGAAATCGTTTATGCAGTATTTTATTGATAATATTTCATTTTCTTACAAAATAAAAATTAAACACAACAAACCGTTACTTGGGATTTTCTTCCATTATTGCTAAATTTGGGGGGAAATTCCGATATAAGGTACGTTATTCTGCGACTTTATTGATTGATCACCTAAGTCTAAATAAGAATTGTGTTCATAAATCGGAATAATTTTAAAATGTACATGTATTATGGAATAATTTCAACTACTCTTTACATCAATAATACAATGACTTGGAAAGACACTTATTTTGACATCTTTAAGGAATACGATAAAATGAAAGTAGATCATCATATTCTAATTTATTTTGATCTTGATTGAAACGCATTGTTTCTATAAACCCCATGTCTAGTTCTTGATACCGATCATTAAATTCTAGTTATATGTCTTACTGGTGTAAATTGACTCGATTGAATTGGCCAACTTAAATGTAGTCTTTCATGTTTTACCAAGAGTTTCGCCAATCATTGGTACTACGAATAGGTTTAGGTTAATGAGTGATAACCTTTGGGAGAAACTATACCAGTGTTTCAACCACTGTATTTTTTTTAAAGTTTTTTCAATAGATTTAAAGGACATTTTAACGATAAAATATTTTTCATAATTGAATAAATTTAGTTCTTACAAAAATAACTTTAACTTATATTAAATTTTGAAACAGAAGAATACAAATTTGGGGCAAAATGATTACAATGTATTGATTGCTCAGATATTACACTGGTTTATGAGAGAACATTCATTTACCCTGAAACACCGCAATTATAAAATGGTATTCATTTTATCATTTACCATATGGTTCATACAAAAACATTTAGGTAATCTTCGTTAAAACTATAAGGTATACATGTACATGTATTCAAGTAACAAAATCTTGAAATACTTGAGTGTTAATTCAGGTCAAAAACAGAATGATTAGTTCTTAAAAAAAACCCTGTAAAGTCATCAAAAGAAGGATAAAATTCCTATCAGATAATTATAAATATGCCAGTTCTTGCATAATAAAAAAAATCATTTAATAAAACTCAAAATAACTATTCTAATTTTTTTAAAATAAAGATAAATTATTTCAAGATTTTTACACTATTAACGATTAAATTCCTGATTTATTTAAATAATTATCAAAAGTATTCTATAATGATATTTATTATACCTTTTAAAGATTATATGTTGTTATAACCGAGTAATAAAGACTAAATCCGACGTGCGGTTTGGCGGGCGGATGCCAAAGGGTACCATAATGGTCCTGATAACCCTTACAAATGCCTAAGGTAAAACGTTGTTGTTTCGCAGATCCATTGAACATATTTCAGAGATGCGCATATTACTTGAATTTTGATTTTTAATAATTTATGACAAAAATACCAGCTGTTGAACTTAATTATATTTTGGTAAAATGTTGCATATAGAGTAACCCCTAATGTCTATCAGTTCCTAGTTGACAATGGAATATGGATACTGTTCGTACAAAAGAAAACCCGGTTTGCTGTCACATTCACAGCTTTTCCCTTGTTATAGACTGTAGATAATCAGTTCGCAAAAATAGGTAAGCTATCATTAAATTAAGGATTGTGCTTTAGTTAAATGTATGTAAAACAACGTATAAAACATTTGTGAAATCATCATTAAAAACAAGTATTCCTTTTAAAGGAATGATCGGCAATAATGATGTATTGATAGCTAGAAGCAATCAACATGATCAGTTTGATGTAGAATAACTTAAAAAGTACTGTATTTTTACAAAATATAGAATATTTTGAATCCGTACACCATAATTTCATCATTATAAACCGTCAACAAATTTAATTTTGAAATAAATTTGGGGAAAGCCGTTCGTAAACTCCTTGTCTAGTTTTATATTTTTAACGTAACTATTAAATGTTAATGTATCTTCTTCTTTTTCTTTAGAATACTGAGTAGGGCTCTTCAAAGAGCATTAACACGTAATACAAAGAAAGAGTTGTATTAAAATAATTTAATGCAACTGAAAAACATTGAATGCCATCATAACTTGCTATTGAGGTCACATTATAACGTAACCTTGTTTATAAATCAAGCCGTCTTCCTAGCTACTATTATGCAACATCAATAGATCGAGGTCAGTTCATGGAGCATCTTCTTATGTTTGAGGTCAGTTCATCGAGGTCAACTGCATTACTAAATAAATCTTTCGATCGAAATTCTTACTCGTGAGACAAAATGTGCATTCTTGAATTAACAGGTTGAACTGTATTTTATGTATGCTTGCATCTCTTAAGGTAAATGAATTGAAATAAAACTAAGTAAAATGTATTTAATGTATGTTTGCATCTCTTTAGGTAAATGAATTGAAATAAACCTCAGTAAAATGTTATATAATCAAATACTAAACCAAACTGCAAGTTTTTATAAGAACTACTTATGCAAGTGGAATGTGTGCACACGGATGCCTCATATGGACACTGTTAGAAGCCGATCACAACAATGATACCAGTCTATTTATTTTACAACCCAAATATACTAACAAAAGATTTTAAACTGAGATTGCCCTGTCTTTGGAATACCGATGCAATGGCTTACAATAAATGGGATATCTCGCTACCTCGGCTATTTAAATGAATGTGTGTACATTCATCTATATACTGATAAGTCTGCATTCCATTTTTTTACCTCATGTGCGGTAACCATTTAATAGCATGATTAAAAATAAACAGAAAATGTACTTTCGGTTATCCAATATACAGAAACCGAAACAAGTTCATTTCATGAGCTGTGTGAAAACAAACGTTTCAAGGGAATTAGAGAAGTTTTGAATGGTTGAAAAATAGTAAATAGATATGTTAAAGCAGGATCACTTTTTTGCATGCCTGGCGGCCATACTGAGACTCCCGGCATTTTTTCTGTTGGAGAAATGGCTTCAGTCATCTGAAGGGGAGGTTTGGTCACAAAAACATGTAGCGGTGACTGGTATGTCATTATTTATAAAAATACTTTGTTACTTTGATCAAAAAAGAAAAGACAAAATTAATTGTAATAAACCTTTAATTGAATTTTTCATCATTTATTTAAAATGACAGATCTAGAAAGCTATTTAATCTTTCTTATGCAGTTCTCTTTGGGGCCACACTCTTAATATGTCTACCCAAGGACCAGCTCTTTGAGTTGTTCGAGATAATTATTGGATTCATCCTTCTTACCAGTTATAATGTAAATATTCAAAACTCTACCGTTGAAAAATCAAGTGGAGAAAAGACCAATGACATAGATATACATGTAATGAAAGCGCTTTATGTGACCTGCGTATTTGGTCTTCTTGTAGCGTTTGTATTCAGAAAGAAAGGAATTAAGACAATCCTTATAGTGATGTCATGTTTGCCAATTATTATTTTGTATTCAGAGTTACCTGTAACAATCATTCATTATGTCAATTATTTGGCAAACGCATTGCTACTTTGCCATTTAATATATTCATTGTGTTTTGCAGCACGTATAGTAAAATTCGCGTTCAGCTATTTGATTGAAGATATTCGCCGAGAGGGTACCTGTATGCCTGCTTTGGAGTATCTTGTTCACTCTTTATTTTTGCAGCACCAAATTTTGTTATTTTGGCTTGCCTCATTTACCTTAAATATCTTTTATTACCTTACATTGATTTCGATTGCCGATGCAAATGTGATGCGTCTAAACTGGATAACAATTTTGTTCATGTGTATTAGCGAATGTTGCAATACGTATATAGGTTTGTTAGCAACAAGTGTTGCATTGTCGTATGCATCGTACTATACCCGACACATGATGATAATTGTTCTTTGTGGCAAAAGAATGAACACTATCAATGATATTGGCTATGCAATCATAGATGCAATGATAATGTTTTTGATGAGCATTGAAGGTGGAATAATAGATATGAAAGCCACAATCAACCACCAATATCTGCTAAACAGAGCATTAATTTTCCGACTAATATTTCTATATTCCGCTACATTCTTTCTCAGTAATACCTATCAATTGTTAAACTTAAAACTCCTTACTTTTGGAGCATCACCGGTCACAAAAGTGTTCCAGCACATTAAAGCTCTTGGACTATATTCTATTATCCTCGTGTTCTTGTTATGCACTTTACACTTGATAAATCAGCTGATTTCTGACGTCATGGTAACATATCCAGTGTTGATTATCGGATTTTCGACAATAGTCCAAATTTTCTGCTCGATGTTGACTTATGCTATATTCATGTACGATGTCAT
The DNA here is from genome assembly GCF_025612915.1 of Magallana angulata. Classification (NCBI taxonomy): domain Eukaryota; kingdom Metazoa; phylum Mollusca; class Bivalvia; order Ostreida; family Ostreidae; genus Magallana; species Magallana angulata. Next base: position 48,520,159 of record NC_069114.1, read on the forward strand.
TTATTGCGTTGAACATCTCGATGACAGGATCTTCTACCTAAGGTCTTTTGTAGAAGTACTGGATTATCTAGGATCTCTCATAATAGCTTGTGGTGGATTATGGTTACTAAAAACCAATGGATTTAGCTGGATTCAGACTCCAATGCTGATCTTACAATTATGTTCTCTTTGGGATAGATTCCAAAATGGCCGAAAAACCTTGGTTTTAAGGAGAGACGCCAGGAAAAAAATAGATTCCATACCAACAGCAACTCGGGAAAAAATCGGTGAATATGATGATGTTTGCCCAATCTGTCATCAAAATATGTCGTCTGCAAAAATCACTCCGTGTGGCCATCTTTATCACAGAGAGTGTCTACAGAAGTGGATGAATTTAAAAGACTCGTGTCCCCTTTGTTCCTACCAACTTACAGTTCAAACGTCTCCTTCCTAAAAATATTTGCTGTATCAAGTGGCATTGCATGTAATTTCTTCTATAAGCAAATCATTTAATATTTAATGTGGCCTTTTATATAAAACAATGAAAGGTTTGCTCATTTATACCCTATACTTCACAGTGTCACTAAAATAAAATTAAATGCGTTTCTTGTTTTTTTTTTTAATTTTGTTCATAATGTTAAGTTTGATATCGCATGAGAAAATGAAACAAAATGAAACGGAGATTAAAACATAATCAAACGCGTGAATTTAATACAATTTTATTTATAATAATTCACTTAATATTATCCAATACAATTAACTTGAAATTTGTATTTTTGAATGTGACTTAATGTCTGTAGAATTCTGGCAATGAAAACACAAAAAGTTTAAGAATTGTGTTTAGTTATACCAACAATTTCCAATATACTGATCTAAAGGAATATCAGATATTTTGGTTGCATTCATTACTGTGATTGATATGCAATAGAGTTCATTTTTGCTCATTGAAATAAAGTCTTGCTAAGGTGAAATTTACATTAAAATTATTAATGCAAAACCGATTCAAAGAAAGAATTTATACATACACAAAGAGTAAATCTGTAGTGTATGTAGAGACTGATAAATACAATGTTCCGTTGTTACTTTCTTGGATTTTCTATCACGTTTCCACTGTGTTGGATGTAGTGCGACTGGGGTCTTCAATAAGAAGCAGGCGTTATGCATTTTGTATAAAAGGCACACGTGTTCGATGTGCATGCGAAGTACGGCAACACTATCTGTGCAAGATAATGCGGATACCTTGAAAATTCTTTCAAAGAATAAACCCTGTTTTAAGTTTCATTGATATTTTCTATTATTCGTTTTTTTTACAAACATATTACTACAAAGTGAACTGTAGTCCATGCATTTAGAAGAATGCAACCGATCGTATCTTTCTCTACCGGTATTAATATATACCGTCTTATCTATTTTTACAAATATAACAAGCAAATATATATTTGCCGACTAGCTCAGAATTACGAAAGACGAAAAGGGCCACATAAAATTTGTTTTATCTCGTAATTATGAAAAAAGATCTTGTTATAACTAGAAAAAATCTATTATTTAACGAGTTAATTATCTCGTAATTACGAGAAAATATCTCGTTATTACGGGTTAGTTGTCTTGTTATTAGGAGAAAAGATCTCGTAATTACGATTATTTATCTCGTTATTACGAGAAAAGATTTATATAAGATGGCGCGTTTCTGAAAAGACCTCCAAGTCAACTGATTCCCCCTTTCCGACTTTCTTTTTCTTTCTATAGACATTATTTCAATTCTGATTAATTCTTAAACAACAGCGGCCATTATTCTTCAATTTCTACATAAAATGACCAGATTTGACATTTAGTCTTATATGAATAAGTGGACAGAACTTCATGTAATAATACTTTTCATCTTATATATTATAATTCCACTCCGAAGTAAATAACAGGTAGTCCTGGTCGTAAAAAAACACAATTCTATTTGTTACAGATGACTTTCATTACTACATAGTTTCAACCATGGATACTAGTATACAGGATTTACCCGAAATGTGTTTTATGTGTTGATTTTGTATATAAACCTTTAGAAGCCTGAAAACAAATTACACGTGTCCTTCTTATCAATGAATAGCTCAATCACTTTATTTATCAATCTGCTTTGCTCCTTCTTCTAAAATTTCTTTTAAACGATGGTTGTGCTAAGTATGTGTATAATAAAAGACATTGCAGTAGTTCATACACTTTACATAAAGAGAATAGAATAACAAAACGCACCATTTTAAATAGATCTTTTCTCGTAATAACAAGATAATTAATTCGTAATAACGAGATCTTTATCTCGTTATAACGAAATCTTTTCTCGTACCTACAAGATCTTTTCTCGTAATTACGACATCTTTTTCGTAATATCGAGATAATTAACTCGTAATAACAAGATCTTTTCTCGTAATTTCGAGGTAAAAATATTTTTTATGTGGCCCTATTCGTCTTTAGTATAGAAAGAATGCATATAGGGACCGTGAAGTTTATTTTAAACTGTGATATGTCACCAATCATACATGTAATTTCCGTACTGCGACAAATATTAATCAGTGTCAGTTGAAAATACGGGGACCAAATGCTTTTATGAATAAATGACGGCTTTAAATTTGATTCATAAAAATTATACGATCACGGTATATATATATATATATATATATATATATATATATATATATATATATATATATATATATATATATATATATATATATATAAATGCTTTTGTTGGTAACTTGCAATTATAAATATTATAAAGACTTTAATAAAGTTGAGATTATAAAGAGCTCCGGTAGAAAGATATACAATAATTATTAGCACTTTCTATTCCTTTTGTATGTATGAGTTGAAGCTCGTTTATACTAGGCATAAAATAAAATTACATTTTGTCTCGAAAAATTAAAATAATCATATGTTTCAACAAATGACTGTAGTCGCAACAAAATTGTAAACTAAACAATGAAAAATGATTAACAAATCCCTGTAATAACAACAAAATTACAAACAGCACGATAAAGATGGTAATTCTATTTGGGGTGTTTTTTTTTTGCTGCAATTTATACTCTGAAAATGTTAATTGATATATGTGTATTCATAATGAGACTTGGAATAGCTTCCCAGGTCTTAGTGGTACCCCATACCCCAAAACCCAAATAAAAAAAACAAAAACAAATAACAAAAAGAAAACAACAAAAACAACGCTTACTTCTCTCTAAAAGTTTTGGTCAAAAAAGAGTGTGACTTACATAATGATAATTGGATAGTCAAAACAAATGTATAATTAAAATTATATCAATTGTTTTCAGAGGCATAACAAACTATGTATGGTAATATCGTGTTGCAAGCAGTATCGCATTATAAATCCACTAGCACTGACCCTGACTTGCCAGGGATAACAGAAAGCTTCTCGGACAAAACAGATACACCTACATATATTTGTACCTATAGTTGAGATCTATTTAGAACATAAGAGATGAGTGGATTTTTATTACCATATAGTAAATGTGGTTTAAACGTTCGTACAGAGGTTTTGCGATGAACCTACTCATTTCCCCCAAATTTTTTCTGTGGTCAAGCTGTTTTATGTTTGTCAATGTGTCTATATATACTATGATTATATGTACTTCTGCAACCGATTCATGATTTATGTAAGATTGCAAGCTGAATTTCATCAACTCAATCAATTTAACAAGGTTCATTATTGTATTATTTAAAAAATAACACCAAAGTTGGACTACGATCACTATACTTTCTACGTATAAATAAACATAATACTACGTATAAATAAACATAATACAAATCAAGTTAGTGGAAGTGAGTGTTTCAAAGGACTTTCACTGAAAGTTTTGTTTTGTTTTAGTATTTTTTTTTACAAAAGTATGCATAAGGCAGTAAAAGTATATGCAATTACCACTACATGTACTAGGCACCGGGAGACAGTCTGACGGGTTAGTTAATTTTTGTTATAATTACTTCTTTTTAACTTAAATGGAAATTACAAATTACCTGTAGTGTCATACTCACAACAGTTATTCATGGTCTAAATGATTTTAAATGATCTTTTTTTATATCAAAATTATCTTTAATTACTTGATCCGTTGATGGCAATTTTTTTTTCAAAAATAAAAATACACTGAAAGATCAAATAACTACTACACGTAACATCAACACCAAACAAGTTTTCGATACTTTTTTGCCTTGCAACAGTACATGTACAAGTATTAGTTAGTGAAAAAGCAAAATCTACCCTATAATCAACAGTGCAGTCGCTTTTAGGGGATTGTAAAAATATTTTTTTTTATGAACATGATGAAGTAAAGTATTAAACAATTAAAAGTTATATATTATCTGCTAACCCTTATAAAATGCAATAACTTCCACTCACTGCTATCTCTCCAAGACTGCACGAACTTTAAAATGTTTTAAAAACAGTTGTCGAAATAGAGGATAAGTTTTTGTAGCATTTAACACAAAGTCCGAAAAAGTTAATTTACATGTATTAATTAAAATATTATGAGAGAGAGAGAGAGAGAGAGAGAGAGACCATTAATTGCCTCAATCTTTTAAAAGTTGTTAATATCTACGCCCCTTTCTCTCTTTTTTTTTTTAAATTTGACATAATCACAAGTTGTTGATAGGTTTGTCAAAATCACTGGATTATTCGTCTTTGATTCTCAAAAATTCCAAAATTATAGATGCCGACACATCTCCATGCTTGCAGATGAAAAAGGGCATATGTGCATGTAAATAATGTATTACATATTTTGTTGATAAATAACTTATATCTGAATACATGCGCAGTTTGCCTACATGCCAGGACTATTTACATGAGTTAGAACCGTGCTCTGCCTTACTCCAGAGACGTATTTCCTCCACCGGCTTTTGGAGCATACTCCAAATACTTTTTATAGTACTCAGCGGAAAACGTATACTCCAAATCTTTTATAACTTGAGTACGAGTATGAAAAAAGTATTATAAACTCGGGGCCAGATTTTCCAATTTCTCATAAAAATACTGCAACAAATCGTGTAAAATAATTGAGAGTTTATATCCTTCTTTGAACAACGAAATCCTGTTTAAGATATGATAATTTAACGATCCATAAAATAACGTTTTACGTTGTATCCACAGGGGCCAAGCCCGTTTTAACATTACTTTCAATGTAACCATAAATATTGAAATTAATGTTAAAACGGGCTTGGCCCCTGTGGTTGTATCCCACCTTTAAGATTTTATGCAGGTCCTGGAACGTCTTATCCGGTTCCGAAACTTCCGGACCTCGAAATGTCTATGCCCCCGATTGACCAAAGGCACTCGGCACCCCTCGGCTCCGTGAAGACGTTACTCGTACTCACTTACTGTACACAGTACAGTGTTCAGGAGATATAGAGTGACATGATAGACCAGTAACTTGTAAGTAATGACAACAGTTTTACTAATGTCTATATATCTAAATCAACATTATTCTGAATGTTTCATTACGTTTTAAAACTAATATGTTTTACGGTGCGACCGTTGGGGCAAACACAGCATCTTCCTGAACATGTACTGTATCAGAAATTTCGCGCTTTTGCTTATCACAGGCACTTGAATTTTTATCATTCAGTCGCTTAATAAGTCATACATCGAAAAATTCTACCCCTACTATATATAAATACAAAATTCTACCCCTACTATATATAAATACACGTGTATTTATCTATAGTAGGGGTATAATTTTTCGATGTATGACTTATTAAGCGACTGATTGATAAAAATTCAGGTGCCTGTGTGCTTATAAAGCATGCATAGCTTTAAATAACAAAAGGTGTTAATATTGTCTCGCATACACGAGATATTTATTTGACCATTAACAGATTAAAGGAAATATCCCTCATTTCAGAGACAATCGAGGGATCCCAACCTGTTGAGAAGTGGACAGGCATAGCCTATACATCCACTTGTAGGCAATGCCTGTCCACTTCTCAAAAGAGAATACATGTGATCAAACAATGAAATATGATAAATCGATAACAATGAAATTAACAACGTAAATGAATTTGATTGCAAAATAAAATAAAACATACCTATTTTTCAGTAAATTTTCATTATTCATAGTTTATAAGATTTGTTAAAATTTATTTCTTTATAAGTAGAACAATAGTTTAATCTCAGATACAATGTTGTGGAATAATAAAAATTTTAATATAAATGTTCATTGCACTGTATCTCCTCTTATAAAGTGATTGTAACATCAGTCCATCCCCTTTTTTTGCAGTAGACATTTTTACTTTAACTTACATATTAAAATTGACTCATCATAGATCTTCCCCCCTCCTATGTTAAAAAAAGAATTTTTTTTTTCAATTTTAAAACAGTATTATATTGTATCATATGATTTATATTGTATAGTATCATAGAATGCGATATCATATTTCATAGTATTTTATTGATAAACATTGTATATATATCTTACAATACCGTGTGAAATGAACATATGTTTATCATACAATTTTTAACATATGATATATATGATATGTGTCAAAACACACTACAGTATCCATGAATATTCAAGATCATTAATTATGATTTTCATATAGTATGATAAAGGTGGTCTCACAAAGGTGATGCCTCATAAAGGTGATGCCTCGTCTCGGTGAGCTTTGTAATCTTTGATTATCTTTGTTTACAAAATGTTTAATAAGTACGCATTTTTTTAATAGGTTCAATAATGTCTTTCTGTAAACCCTGACAGCCTTTACAATACATACTAGTAAGAGAAGGAAAAGACGCACAGAAGATTCTAAAAAACAATGCTCCTCTGCCAATAAAAACAAAGTAAGTAATGCGGCTATGTTAAGGCTGTCCGAAGCTAAATATATATCGAAAAATGATACTATTTTAATTATCGAAAAATGCTTTAACCAAGTGAGTTTCTTTAAACTTTTATTACATAAGTTAACAGTGGCATCCAACACTATATTTGATGTATTTTTGTGACGTTATATATTTTTCTTAAGCACGTGACGGGTGTATTCTAACACGGTAAATAATCTATAAAAATCGCATCGGCACAAGTGAATAATGACATTAAATCAAAAATATTTTTATGAAAAATCCTTCGATAAGTAATGTATTTTGCAGTTCTTGCTGGGGGTTCATATAAATATTTCGTTTATTTGAAATATTGTCAAAACATTTTGCACCGCCATTAAAATTAGGCACATTTTTACCTTTTATGCTCGATTTACACAAAATCGGGTCAATCGGTAGGTTTCCCCCAGCAAGATTCACAGTGGTACTTATTTTCTCTCCCGATTTCACGTGAAATATACTAAGATTTTTTTTATCTTTCACTTACGCCAAGCCGTTTTTTTTATATGCACATAGGCCTACATTTTTTACATATCACCATTCATTAGATTACACGTAGCAGGGGGAGTCTCAAAACCATTAGTTTATGAATAGTTATTTACCTATTACGAAGCTTTAAAACTGTTGATTTTTTTATACTCCATATCGGTGATATTGAATTTAGTATCACTAGTATTTACAACAGTGTCTATGTAAAGGAATGAAGCGGTTTTATTATGCACAATGAATATCACTTATTACGTTACGATACATTCCCTAAGAACGATCGAAAGGAATGCAGATCGTGACGTCAAAGTTAACTATGACCTCATATCTTATGAAGTACTGACAAGTGACTTTCTACATATCGCTGTGAAATTAATCGGGCAGCCTTAACATAGCCGCAAAAATTTATGTTGAAGTTGTCAGTAAAGAGAAGGGGGTATTAGATCTTGGAATTCAAAGGACATGTGCATTACTCAGTGATTGTAATTTATTGCAAAAGTTTGGACTCTGTTGTGTATTTAATGAAATTAATAACCATGCAGAATTTTCTACGTTTACTTGCATCTGCATTCTTGTTTCTCTTTCAAAGACTACCACCGATGAAATGCCAGGTCCTAGTGGAGAAGTACCTTTTAAAAGACAGAAAAAAGAAGAAACCCTGTTGGAATCTGATGAAGAACCCTATATAGATGACCCCTCCGATACAGACTATTGTGAGAGTGTGCTCTCTGGTGGAAAGGATGGCAATTTTCCTGCTAGCAAATGGAAATATTCTGATTTGAAGCAAATCAATATTTTCTTTGATGAGAAACCCGAGATTTATGAAGATTTTATGATGGAAGTAAAGGAAGATATTCTGAAGAATTATCCTCATTGTCCAGATTTCAGCAAGTGTGTAAATACTTTCACGCATCTTCTCAAAGAAAATGTTGTCTTCTCTTATGATTTGGAGAACATTCGTGAATTGCGAAAACATATGTATAAAAACAAAGTGGACATAGAACAGCAGATGATAAAAGACATACAAGGAGATGTGCAAAAGTCTGAGAATGCTGAGAAAAATTTTGATTTGAAGGATATGTAAGTAATATGAAGCCAACTTTAAATTTGGTTTATTTGATGTGCTCTTACTGGGACAGTGGGTCAGTATGAAACTTAATGTAAGTAGGTAGTTTTCAGATCTCAACATAGAAAAACATATAAGGGAAAAACCTAAAATCTATTTCTCAAGAACTACCTTGCTATGTAAGTATCCTCAGATAGTGTAGATTCTAATTTCTTCAAATTATAGTCCCCTTGACCAATACTGCAGCCCCAGGAGGGGTTCAAAGTTCAACTGTTGCTCCTGGTCAATACTGGAGTGGGAATATTAACAAAATTAGTGGGTTTTTAATAAACCTTCTTCACAACCACCATGTAGATTATCCTCAAATTTAAAAGCTAATCGTAAGTGTGCGTGATTTGGATTTCTGGCTATACTTTTGTCAGGTATTTCAAATTTACTGTCTGCACATTTAGACAAAAATGCCATTTACGACACTTTCAATTAACTTTAATTAAAACTGCATCAAATTATTTGTTTATTTTCAAACGCTTATGGCAGGGGTTCGGGGTGTGAGTGGTACCTCACAGTTACATTTGGTGTGTTTGATACTTTAAGAAGTATGAACCCCAATTCCATTTTAAAGTTATTAGTGATCAATAGTAAATTATTACTTGTGATATCCAACAATTTTTTTAAATATATACAACTCAAACTTATACAACAATTTAACACAATAGCAAATGAGATAACTTGATAATGATTCACAACATGTCCGAAGAGCATTTCCTGTCAAGGAAATGCTCTACCTGGCAATGCTCTCGTTATATCACTAATCAGTATTAAATCAATGTTCAATTAGTATAATGTTCATTTATATATAACTCCAGGTTAAGCAGGAGGTGGTTTCCAGCAGTTAAGAAGTTTGCTTACCAAACATTGAAGCTGATCAAAAGATCATTGTATCCCATAGAGGAAGGGGCAGTAACCTCAAGGATGGGTATAGATCCTAGCAAGCAAAAACAGAGTGAAGAAATTGAATGCGCTGAGGTGTATGAGGCTGTCGATGAAGAATTCTTTCAACACTTTTGTTCTATATTTGGACAACTGTTTTTCCTAGAGCCAGAGTAAGTATGTTAATAAGTACACTCCATTTTAAAAGAATATTCACAAGCCGGGCTTCGGAATCTAGAACTAGGCTAAGGTTGGTTGAGAGTGTAAACAAAAATGGTGACGGATAAGGTGAAACAAGTACTGCTGTATGATGCGTACCCTTTTGCAATAGATAAAGAAGGATAAACTCAGAGCTGTCATTCCACACACCCGACCGATCCAGAGAGTAGAAGTAGATGGATAAGCTAATTTGAGCTCGGGTCAAAAATGTGAAGAGGATTCAGCAAGCCGAGCCCTTTGTCAAGTTTTCTTGCCCCGACTAAATACAGCTCAATAAATGCATTTCAAGAAAGTAACCATGTATTTTTATTCATGACCCTTAAGGTTTTCCAATCCTTAGCCTCAATTTTTTTTTCATCATAAGGGTATAGTCCACTAATGCATTTTCCATAGGCGGTAATGTTAACGTTATGGTTCATAGCTCCGGCCCTAATTTTCAATCAGCAATGAGGGACCTCATCAAATTGTCTCTTTCCTGTTAAAATTTCGTGGTTGGAAGTCAGATTTGTTTTCCGGCAAAATGCGTCTGTATTGAAAAACTCTGAAAATGAAAGTAAAAGTAGGGAATTTCACAGTTTTGGAAAAGGTGTACATCAAACAATTTCAATTCTTTTCTTTAAATGATAATTCAATTTTGACACTTATTTTTAAGGTACCTCACTACACCCAGACTTATACTTTTTAAGACACTAAGTCACAAGATGGCGATATCGTCGTAACCCAATGGTTAAAGTATTGGGCTTCTGAACCGCACATCATGAGTTCGAATCCACCCGGAGCTTTTGTTCATGTTTACTGATTACAGAATTAAATTTTCGAAAATGTAATTTTTCATCCAAAATTGCACATTTTTTTGCCTATTTGACTTAAATGCTTCTTATCCATTACATGTATAATATTTATCATAATCAAGTAATTTTCTGCTGATTTGAGAAGATTTTCCAAGGTGTAGTGAGCCACCTTAAAATTACAAATCCTCTTTTCTGACATGTGATCAAGCATTTTGATTTAAAATGTCCCAATAAATGTATATACACTCTGCAAGTATAAAAACTTTTTTGCTTAAAGGCACTACATTGTTGTCCTACCTATTCCAAAAATAGTTACAGGGATATATAGTACCGATCAGACCCAACCTAACAGAAAGTAAACCCCAACTAAACCCCAGGTTTACTTTCTGGGTTTACTCTGGGTTTACTAGAGTGGACCCAGAGTAAACCCAGAGTAAACCCCAAGTAAACCCAGAGTGGACACAGAGAGTAAACCCCGATCAGAGGTATACCCTGAAAGCAGACGCTACATGTGTATTCGGAATATACAAAGGGTAGGAATCACAGGCAATGGGATGATAAGATAAAATACAGGTCTGCTTCACACTCCAGTGCGACTATAGTTCACACTATAGTTGACTCCAAAATCAATTCTCGAGTAAACCCAAAGTAAACCCGGAATAAACCCAAAGTAAACCCCGAGTGGACCCAAAATTTCAAAAAGTAAACCCAAAGTAAACCCAGAAAGTAAACCCAGGGTTTAGTTGGGGTTTACTCTGGTGTTAGGTTGGGTCTGATCGGTACTGTACCCATAAGAATGACATTTTTAAGGTCTTCCGTTTCCAACGGAAGACCTTACTATTATTCTGAAAAATTTTCAAATTTCTTATTATTTTTTTTTTTCTTCTAGACGCCAACTTTGATCCTTAATATCTCGCTCGTTTGTTCACCGATTGTTTTGAAATTTTCAGGACTGATAACATGCCGCGGGATGTTGTCGTTGCATATTTTAGTTGAGGAAAATCCCTATCCGGTTTTGAGTTTTTCCCCTTTTAGTAAAATTTTACGACTTCTTTTGTCCAGGGGGGTTTAGCTATAACGATGACTGGCAGAGTCTCAAAGATGGGCTGGTTTGGAAGCTAATACATTGAATTTGTGCGAGATATATTTTAATTATTATTTAAATGCAAATAAAAGGGGTGGTATAGATGTTGAAACAAAGGTAAGAAAAAAATTCAAAAAAATTCGCGTATTTTCCGTGTTAGTTTTTTACCTGATAAAAATTTGTTATAACATGTATTTTAAAAGATCTTGGTCTTACCAAGACCTTTCATTCGGTATACAGAAAAAGGGGCTGGCCCCTATAATTAGGGAGTTAGATGCGTCAAAAGTTTCTTGTCAATAACTTGTAAAGGAATAAAAATTTCTAATGCATTATTGAAGCAAAGTTGTAAAGAAATTAATTTTGAATCCTTCCGTGGTATTCGATTTAATGTTTTCGTAATTTATAGCCAGTATTTGCAGAAACAATTGTTGTCAGTTCGGTCCATTTTTGTGGGGGTGTGCACGTTTAGGAGGTTATGAAAGGGCTTTTTGTAATGCACTAACTGATACATGCAGCGCGCAAAAATAATTCTACATAAAGTTCCCAAATGTTTTTATTCATATGTACATATTCATTTCATAATGATGAACCTCTTTGACCTTATTTTTGTTGTTTGTTTCATAACTGTGCCCCTTTCTATATTTAAATGCATTACGAGACTCAGGTAACCGATCGATAGAAGAGTCGCTAGCTGTATTCAGGCCGTCGCCTTGACGACAGTGCATATGCTTGTAGAGCTGGACGTACACATGTTTAACGCCCCACTTTGTTACTGTAACAGAGACATTTTGAATTGTTTCAGTACTGGGAGATGTGTAAATAAAATGGTTCGAATGCATGGTAATTAAACTCAACTTTTCTACAGTACGTATACACGGCCGTCATATAAAGCACAATGTGTATTACTGACATGACAAATGTACGCTGGCAATTTAAACGAACGCGTGATTGCTCCCGATATAACATTTCCTTTAAAGCAAAACAAAATACTGATTTCCGATAGATATAATATTATCATCGTGGAGATGATTTTAAAAAGTGAACTTAATATTCGTATACGATAATATTTGAATCCAAGCCCGCTATTTTTAAGTAACGGGTATTAGGGATATTAATTATGACTTGCCCCGCGTTTCACGTTTTTTACTTGCAATGCATCTACAAACGAAAATACCAAACAACCTTCGGCAGCAATTTATAAATTATTTATTACATACTAGTACACAATATTAAAGAGATAATTAACTAAATTGTGCTTTATAATTGTACTCGCTATCTTCCGTGGAAATAATGGCATGGAAAAAATGTTGTTCAATGTTTATAAAAAACGATATTGTATATTGATAGATTGACACATTAACAAACATTCAGACCCGCAATGTATTTTTTGCAAATTCTATAAAATGTAGACTCAATAAGTGAATTTTTCCGTTTGGGGTATTTTGAATCACATGTGTACACTATGTGTACATGTACATATAGATTAATAGCCATATAGATAAACACTTTCAGTGTTGAATTTTTAAAAGATATTTTGTATTTGCAATGCAATGCAAGGGCTATTAAATTCGAACAATGTACATACGGTAGGGATCGAACTGATACTGGTTCTGCTTGTTCTACAAACAGCGAATGAAATGCAAAGTATTAGGGTGTTATTTTTTAAACAAATAAGTATTGCTCTCTTAAAACCTTGCATTACTAAACAAAGTATTTCATCGGAAGCATTATTAGTTACCTTAGCTGCATATATGTAGCTCTCCGTCTGGAAAAATTGAGTACCATCCGAAATTTTTCATACAAGGGCTATACAGACTTGCAGCTAACATTACCTTAGAATTTGCAGCTGTTCATAAATTCCATAAAAGACGCGCAGATTCAAGTGGTTATATGTCGTTTGATATGGGATTTATGATGTATATTTATATTATTTTAATTAAGGACAGACGAGACGTTCCTCAATTTTATATAATTTTCCTTGATATTTCATTCCTTATTTATTAACATTTAAACCTGTTAATTCCAAAAAATTTAGAGTACATTACCAGGCTCGTTTTGGAGCTAGAATATTTCGAACTTTCCTTAAAATAGCACGCAAAATGCATTTGAATGCTTATAAGTAAAGTCATACTATATATTTTAATTTGAACACTTTATATTCAAACCAAAAAAATCATATTACATAAAGATTTAATTATGAAATAACAAAGTGGAAATCTTCACATTGTGGAGATAGGAAAAAATGGAAGATACATGAAGGTCGCGTCTGACCTTAATATTATACAAGCAATAGCTTTCCGAAAAGCTTGCCTGACTACCCAAATTTATTCAATGGAAGCATGCATGTATCAATTAGGCTATCTTATAAGAAATGAAATTTAATTTTCGCTGCGGATCATAAACTATTAAACTGAACGTGCAGAGTTTAGAAGCAATTTCAATCTTTTTCTTCGATCGAGTGCATGTACCTGTACATCACTGGAAATTAAATCATTTCATTATTTTTAAATCATCTTAGGAATGTACATGTATCCAGAGGCGGATCCAGCAATTTGAAAAGGGGGGGGGGGTGTCATTTGATAAAAACCAATATGTGCAAAATTCATCATTTGTCAATAAACAAGGACTTTTTGAACGTTTTCCGTGCGTATACAACTGTATTTAATACACATTTATCTCGTCACTATTTAATTCACATCTATTTCAACAGCAGAGTGCACTGCATTATTAAGCGTTTTGCCGTTTAGGTTTAGGTAAGGAAACTCAAGTCTCCAGCAATGAGAAAGTGCGTCTATGTTTGATAGAAAAGAAACACTAAGAAACAAAAAATAACTCAGAATAATTACGACAAACTATTATAAAAATTGATATTTTGGTAAAAAATTTTATGTCTTTGATGTTTATAAATTCTTAACTGTTTATCGATTTTGATGTTTAAAATAAAGGTCTAAATGATAGGATATGACAAAAGAATGGGAATAATTTATCTGCTGAATAAATGATGCGTGTGAAATGCAATGGTAAAAGCTATTGTCGTCCCAGGGAACTTGATGTGACCTCTGTAATGGGTGCGCTACATCATCTGGCACTAGTACAAATGCGATCATATTTAGAAAAGTTTTGGAAAGGTGGGCATTTTAAATAAAAGTAAATATTCCAATTATATGAATTTATATTTGTTTTAATTAATCCAAACTGATGATTCTTTGTTAATGATGATAATCCAACACAAACTATTACTTACATTGTACTACTTAGACAATGTGTATCATCTTGTTGCGATGACACCTCCCTCTTTTTTTTTTTTTTGACCTTTCAAATATGGCAATCTATTTTTAAATCAGGATTACACACGTGCAATGTGAAAAGCCCTTTTAATTGAACACTCTTGCTCATTGTTGCTTATTACATCCCATATAACGTTTTCATCAATTATGAATATAAATGTTGACACATTAAAGATGCATCGTCAGGCAATTATTAATTCAAGTGGGTGCCCCCCCCCCCCCCCCCCCCCCCCCCCCCACACACACACACTTTTTCTCACAGCAACTAATTTTTTTAAAATTTACTTATAAAAAATTGAATTATCAAGGATGTAAAAAAAATTATATAAAAATAAGGAAATTAGGATTGAAATTGAAGTTATATACATACTACGCCAGCCCCTTGATCTGAATGGATTTTTCCGTGAGGGTCGGGGTAGGTATAAAAACAAATTTAATCGTTCAAAGTTTTGAATTGTTAACAACGATATATCAGATCGAATGTTTTAGAACGATTTATAAATCCAAAATACAGTCATTTTTAATCGGTTGACGCGTGAGCATATGTATTAAGTAGGCGGGCATCCTTACACCCTATTAATTGAAGACAAATGAAATCGCGTCCAGCAGAACTCCCTGGCATTTTAGTGTATGTTATTATGAATTTATCATTTTGTTTGTTAATAACAATTCAACATCAATTATTAATTAACAATGTACACTCTTGTACGTTATTACACAATTTTGTTGCGATGACCCCCCTCCCCCCCCCCCCCCCCCCCCCCCGGCCATTATACCTATTTTTAAATCAGGATTACACACGTGCTTGCATGTGCAGAAGACAATCTGGAACTTAACTGATAACTATATCATCTCTTTGGAAATTTATTTCTCCGTAAGCAAATACGTGTAGTAACTGATACATGCAATTGTGAAAACCATAGAGGAATGCATGATCTGCGCATAATAACTAACTGCTTGATACAATATTTCTTTTTTCCAACATGTTTTAAGTCAATGATAATATGAAAATATATGCTTGACTTCATAACGGAAATAACTTATTTTCTTTATTCCCCTTTTCAATAAACAAAACAAACCAACAGACCAAATTGATCCAGATAAATATAATTATCAAAAATAAACCTAAAAAACAAACTACACTTTCATCCTTCACCCACAATATTGCCTTTTCGATATTTGTCATCGTGGTAGATCCGTGTAACAATCTATTAAGTAGGTGCTTGCACGACATAGAACCGGCCCTTGCTGATCAACGTTTTCATTAACGCATATAAAGGAAAAAAAATATTTAGATTTTTTCTTGGATATATTTTGATGTTAATAAAAAAGAGAAGAAATTAGTTCTCAGTCTCACTTTATGCTTGTTTGTTAGCGGTTAATCTAAGTTCATTTTGTATATCCTTTTGTAATTTAAAAATATGCGATGTAAATCTTTTTTCCATGCAATATTTCGTATAAAACAACGAAGAGTAGTATCTTGAAACTTCATTCAAAATTTTATTAGACCTTTATTGTAAAATGCTAACATTGAAAATTGTGCCCGATTTCTCTTTTTTTTAAGGTAAAACTTTATTGATTAAAAAAAACTGATTCTTTGAGACAAAATAAATTGACATAATCAGTTTGACATTCTCTAAGTGCAGGTCTGTAGCTCTTAGTCTGAAAAAGAATCGGATGGACGACCTAGGACCCAGATCGTCCATCCAAATTTCTTGAATATTGCCATTTCTTTCGTACGCGGACGCATGTTGGCCGAATACTTAACGAGACTAAATGGTTCGTATTTTAAGTTTTAACTGCGTTTAAAGGTAATATTGGAATTCCGATAATTTTGAAAATGATTAATTAAATAAAAATGGTTAAAATTACCGTTAAATTACCGGCATCGGTCTTCCCCATGCGCGAATCTAAAAGAGTAGGGTGAGGGTTCCAGACCCCACCCCAACCCCCGCAAAATTTCTTTCCATTACATGTACAATATAAAATTACAAAAATATGCCTCGGACATCCCCAGGCAAACTTAAATAACCGTCAGACACTCAACCCCCACCCAAGGAAAATTTTTCTTATCCGCGCATGCCCCCCTCCCCCCCCCCCCCCCCCCCCCTCAAAAAACAAAATTATTCTTCAGAACCCCCTGTAAAATTTCCAGGATCTCCGCATACATTCTAAAAGATTCATTGGCCCTTGCTTTTGATAAAAAATGCGAGTAAAATGTTTGGTCTTTTTACGTTCATACCGGTCATACCCACTGTGTGATTATAATCGTCGTCCATATTCTGTGTATATTGAGTCAATTATGATGATTAGATAAGTTTCTCAAAAAAAAATGCACATGCAAAAAAACAACATGCGGCGAATCAAACTTCGGACAACTTTTAAAGATCTGTATTTGCTTATATACATGTACTTTGTTTCTTTTACACAGTGTTTATACATCTAATATTGCACCATGGTCAGGTATCAATTTTTGTATTACGTCACAAGTATGACGCAGCTACAACGGAAGACCTAATCGTTGCTTGCAACGAGCTCGTCTCTAGTTCTTTCAACCTTTATAAATGAAATGAAATTTTTAGAGGGTATCCATGCATTTTACAAAATTATTGCAAACTTACTTGGAATAAAGAAACAAGTTGAGTGTTTAAAAAGAATTCCAGTGCATTGATGGCTCGAACTCTATACCAAGATGTATATAAGTGGTACAAAGCATCCTTATAGAAAGGAAATATTAAATTGTTTAAATAAAGGGCGTAACTTTTTTCAAAAGGGAAATAACCACGAAACAGTGAGTATAGGGTGTGTGTCTTTAAAAATCTTCTTCTCTAGAACCACTGCACCAGAAATGCCAATAAAAGCTTGTTTATAAAGTGAAGATCCTCAATTGTAAAAATCTAGGCCCTCGGGCCAAAACGGGGGTCCAAGGCAAGGTTCAAAGTTTAACATAGAAATACGTTGGAAAAATGTTTGAAAATTTTCTTCTCAAGAACAACTCCACTAAAAAATGCCAATATTAACACAAAAGCTAGTTTATATATTGAAGATTCTAAATTGTGAAAATCGTGACCCTTGGACAAAAAGTGGGGCCCCAGGCAGGGTTCAAAGTTTAACATAGAAGTAGGTTGGAAAAATGTTTAAAACTTTTCTTCTCAAGAACCACTGCACCAGAAATGCCAACATTTACACTAAAGCTTGTTTATATAGTGAATTTTCTAAATTGTAAAAAACGTGACCGTCGGACCAAAACAGGTGCCTCAGGTGGGGTCCAAAGTTTAACATAGCAATAGGTAGAAAAAATGTTTGAAAGTTTTGTTTTCAAGAACCACTGCACCAGAAATGCCAATTAATTAACAAAATCTTGTTATATAGTGAATATTCAAAATTGTAAAAATTGTGACCGTCAGATAAAAACCAGGTCCCCAGGTGGGGATCAAAGTTTAACATAAAAAGTATTCAAAATTGTTAGAATTCTTAAATTGTGTAGATTCTAAATCAATAAAGCTGTGACCACCTGACTAATACTGAGGCCCTAGGCGAGGTTCAAAGTTTAAAAAAGAAATAGCATATGCTGCGAAATAAAATGTTACAAGGAACTGTTGTTCAGGTGAGAGATGTGGCCCATGGGCCTCTTGTTTGTTTTTCTACCTAGAGGCCATATGGCACAATATCCTTTGAACACCCATATAAAACTTTTGTTGTTCAGGTAAGCAATGCGGCCCCATGGGCCTCTAGTTTATTCTTATAAAGTCAATGCCCTTCATGAAAAAAAAAAATCCAGCTCTGATTTTCACTTCAGTTTTTGTAGCCTATGTTTATTTCTTTTGTGCCAAGACTGGCCGATGACTTTTTTTCATTGTTTTTTCTTATAATCTGAATGTAAGAGAGGACATGACATTCAAATCATGAGTAGAGTTTGGCGACACTTCGATACCGACCTTAGCCTTGTTTTTAATACAATATGAATATTTGTGACTATTTCATTAAGAAAAATGGTGAATGTTAATATCTTCTGTGAAAACCTTATTGGAAGCCCTATCCAGTCTTGAATATATCCTTATTTACCAAATTTGGCGAACTCATTGTTCTTTTCGATTTTTTAAATATTCATTATTCACTGTCCACCAATAAGAAAGCAGAGCTTTTAAGTTTTGTAAGGTATGAAAATGATGATCTATCAATTTTGACTTTTTATAACACCAGGGAAACACTCTCAATTCTTGCAAATTGTAAAAATTCACTGTATATTTGCGCAGAACACATGTTACAGGAAGTTAGTTCAGAGTGTCAAGTCCTTGTAAATTTCAAGGACAAGTTTGGTTGTTTGATATGTGTAAAACTGCATGTTTTATGCTGTCCTTCCATACAGTGTAGATAAACTACCAGACTGAGTTACTGTCCTTTAAAAACCAAAATGGTCAGAATATTAATCGTTTCTGGATTTTATCAAACTCTCAATCACATGAATTCTTAATCTCTCAAGTTTTCATCAAGGTCCCTTAAAGTTCCAGATTTTGAGATTTGCCTGTAGTTGCAATAATTGTTTCATTCACTTTCTTTTAGTGCAGTGAAAAGAAAAACCATGTATTTTAATGGAAAGACAGTAAGCAGTACACCAGATTTAGCTTACTCTCTACATTTGGAGCCATTTGCTGGAGTGACAGACATACAGGACACTATACTCTTTGTTATTGAGGTAAAATCTGTGGGCTTTTCTGACCAAAATTCATCTTACTTTACATTCATTCAAGAAAATAACACAATTTCAGTCATTATTATCTGTCATTAAAACATATATGTGAGCAGCCACAGGGTCTTGTGTAGTAAAATAAAACACACTATATAATCAATACAAATTACTGTGCATGAAAAGTGCGTGATGACTAAGGGAGATTGAACATGAACGTTCAACTCCAAAAAATTATGTATTTGTTACGCACATAGACGTGTGCTAGTTTTGGACTGATTAACCTTATTTATACGCAAATTCTGTGAAAACAAGGAGTACCATTAAATTCTTCTTGCTGATACTTGATTTTGATAACATTTAGTTAAAAAGCTAAAACTAGATACCAACATTTTTTAAAAAGCAATTTTGGAGAATATAAAAATATGAAAGAAATTAAAAGAGCATATATTTTTTTTATGAAATTGAACTTATAAGAGGGGAGCATAGCCTCCCGTGTACCTCCGGTTTGTAGTTCACTGGAAATAATGATTCTTTACTTTTGTTATTGTATAATAAAGACATTATATTTTCAAAATTAAATCGATCTGTTTAGTTGCTATTTAAAAGCGCAATTGTGTCCTCTTATTCAAAATCAAAAATTATCCAATTCCCCACGCGGGTATGATAAGGCAACTTTCAGCGAATGATTGAGTAAAATTTCCTCTGATCATTGTTGTCACAATAACCAGCATGATGGCATGTTTTACTTTGAAACATGTCAATTTTAACTTTATCTCTGGTTCAAATTATAAAAACTGCAGGCATAAATTGTCACTAAAAACTTTTCTAACTGAATAATATGTCTTCAATTTCTTTTTATTACGTATAATTAACATTGATCAAGTCGCAATCATGTTTAATAGAGAAGATCAATGTTGCAAGACAAATCATCGGAATGCAGTGTAAACAATGCCGAAATAGAACTTATTTAATACATATACAAAAGATTTAGATGATGGTCAGTAAGGATATAATCAGTATAATACAGGCATGGATATTTTGTTTTTCTAGTGATATAAATGTCTGTCTGCTTACCTTGTAACACTCGCTTATCGAACAAAATATCCATGCCTGTATTATCCTGATTATATCCTAACTGACACTCATCTAAATTTTTGGTATATGTATTAAATAAGCGTACTTCGGCATTGGTTTATCTGTCATGTGATACAGTGGGACTTGATATTTATATTTTCTGTTTTCATAAAAATAAACAATATTTAAAATGACCATAATATAGACGATCATTAAACTTAGGTTTGCGTTAACCTACCTGCGCAAGCTGTAACTTGTGAGGAAGTATCCCTAAATATGGTAGTTTTAAGTTTGTACGTTTTAACATTGTTTTAGGTGAGCTAACAGATAATTGGTGCTCATGATTTTATATTCGGGGAATCGAGGAATTACATACTCATATGAAATAAGGAATTTACAGACAAAGACACTGGAAAGTGAACATATTTATGAATAATACTCCTGCTTACCTAATTCAGAATAAAAATTGCAGACTTAATGGAGATGTATCTCTTATGCTAAGATGTCATATTGTTGAAACAAGAAATATAAGAAGTAAAGAACGTTTTACCAAGAATAATTATTTAGATAAAAAGACTGCTTGTAAGGAGAGTAATGTCATGTTAGCAAAATCTATATCTACAATAAATACATTAAATGCTTTCTTGTTGTTACTTCAGGTGAAAAGAAAGCCAGTAAGAATGAAAACTTCGGTCTCTGTATCACTAGAAGAACAAGTTGGCCCCAGAGTCTTAGGACAAGTTGGATTGGAATTGTTTGCAGAGACAAATTTTTCTGTATTGAAACCAAACTCTCTGGGAATCATCTGTATGGAAACCAAAGTAAGTGCAATCAACTTTAATTTTGTTACGACAAATCTGAAACCTTCAAAAAATCAATGGCATAAAGTAAATTATGGAGCCAGTCAATCAGACCCCTATCAAAGCCATCCTAGTAAGTCCCATGTATTTTAGCTCACCTGAGCTTATGTGATCACTTTTTAGTTCACCTGAACTGAAGGTTCAAGTTAGCTTTTCTGAACACTCGTTGTCCGTTGGTCCATCCTTCTGTAAACTTTTCACATTTTTGAAATCACTAGGCCAGATTTAACCAAACTTGGTACAAAGCATCCTTATGAAAAGGGGGATTCTAAATTGTTAAAATAAAGGGCACAACCCTTTTTAATGGGGAAATAATTACGAAACAGTGATAATATGGTGCATGTCTTTAAAAGTCTTCTTCTCAAGAACCACTGCACCAGAAAATGCCAATATTTACATAAAAGCTTGTATATAAAAAGAAAATTTTAAGTTGTAAAAATCATGACCCCTGAACCAAATTTGGGGCTCCAGGCAGGGCAAATAAGATAACATTCATCTTACAAATGTGCCTTATCTCAAAACAGATATTATAAATCCTGTTTTTGGGCGAACATTACATGTATGAAGACCTTTGTAAAGAAATATAAACTTAAGACAGATTTTAAATGAATATATAATCCCGATGCACCCTGCCATACTGGCACTGTACCAGTTATCGGCTATAATTTTACGTTTTCTTTTCGTGTTTCCTTATTTCTTGATATATTGGAATAAAACTTTTCATACTTTAAATTGTGAACTCCTTATTTATCCATCGGTTAGATTATATCATCATTTAGAACCCAAAACATATTGTTTCTGTGCTTTTTTGCAAGCCCCGAATTTGCCTAGGTTTCATGATTTACTGTACCAGTTATCGGCTTCGTGATAATAACATAGTAAAATCCTTGTACATGTTGATTTTATATTCTGCAAAGTATTGATTGAATTATGTCCCTTGCAGGGTCAGCCTATTGGTCATAGGGGTTATTATACATAAATTAAACTCATAAAATTATTCTTTTATCATCATACGGTAATACACACAATCGTACGCTTATCAATGCATAATTATACAATCAGGCGTTCAACTGCGCCATGAATCTCTCGGAATTTAGTGAGTTCCTTTTCTTTATAAATGTTATATGTATTGATATTATATGTCAAATCAAAGAAGGGATATAATTACGTATCACAAAGAGGTCATATTCTATTTTTAACTTATTACGTCACTTCCCCCACAGCTGAAAGTGCAAAGATGTAAATAAGCGGTAAACAATGATCGTTAAAGCTCATGTTTAAAACATATTGAAGAAAGTTTTCAAGCAAACTTACTTTTCTTTATTAGAAACAGATGACTGAACTAAAAAATCTCGGATATTCACGTGCTATAGGTCCGAACCCTCAGTTTAGCCGATAACTGGTCTTAGCCGATAACTGGTACAGTACCAGTAATGATTTTTTTTATCAAAAGTGAAAAATCAGACTTTTTGTTTTAACAGTGTATATCCCCTATCAGTGATTGCCTCTGTTTACTCCTAGGCTCAAACACACATACACGGGTGGTCAGTTTTCACACTTTGTCACAGTTACCCGGTCGTTTGTATAGTTCCGTGTGTAAACTTTGGAAGTTTTTCTTAATCTGAGACAGACCGTAGATATGTATCTATAGACATACACAAAAAATAAAAAATAAAAATGACTTTTTAGCATTGACTTCCAATCAGTAAGAAGACAATCATTAAACAATGAATTTAAATCATTTAAATCCATATTATCCTGTAACTAGAAATAAATAATTTAATTTTGGTTGTAATCCCTAATTTGATTGGCTGATACAGATGGAGGGACATGTATCATATTGTATAACATACATTGGTATGGGGACACACCCCCTTGACAACATCTATCGGGAACTACTATTTTTTTTTTTAACATGTAATACCTTACATATACATTTGCATGCATGTGTATACCAGAGTGAATAAATAGAATATGTAACATTTGTATCTCACCTGAGCTGAAAGCTCAAGTGAGCTTTTCTGATCACTTTTTTCCGGCATCCGTCGGTGTCTCTCTGTCCATCCATCTGTCCATCTGTCTGTCTAAACTTTTTACATTTTCGGCTTCTTTTCCAGAACCACTGGGCCAATTTCAACCAAACTTGGCACAAAGCATCATTAGGTGAAGCGATTAAAGTTAAAATAAAGGGCCACGTCCTTTTCCAAGGGGAGATAATTAGGATTTATTGAAAATTTGTTGATATTTTTCAAAAATCTTCTTCTCGAAAACTATTTGGCCAGAAAACCTGAAACTTGTGTAGAAACATCCTCAGATAGTGTAGATTTAAGTTTTTTCAGATCATGGTCCTCATAGGTAAGATGGGGCCATTATGGTGGTCGAAGTTTTACGTAGGAATACATAGAGTTAATCTTTAAAAAAAAAAATTTTTAAACCATGGGGCCAGAAAAGCTGAAACTTGTGTGAAAGCATCCTGAGATAGTGTAGATTTAAGTTTCCAATTTTGGTGTGAAGCATCTCTATGGTAAGAGGAATGTAAATTGTGAAATAAGATGCAAGCATCCTCAAATGACGTAGGTTCTAAATTGTTAAAATCGTGACCCCTGAACCAATACTGACCAGTGGGGCCCAAAGAGGGATTCCAATTTTAACATAGAAAAGAAGTACCTATTGTACCAAATGCTTGTTATCGCAATTCCTCTAAAACCAACAGAGATAGAGACTTGGAACTTTAACCAATTTCTTCAGTACACTTAGAGAGTTTTTCAATCTATTCATACCGAAAGGATCTGAGGCCTCCTAGCAGTTATTGCCCCTGAAAATATTAAAATTTCAAGAAAATATTTCATCAATTGAATTAAAAGAAAAATATTCTAAACAAAAAAAATAATGAGGTGGAAAGACTTCTAATTGTTCGAGAATAATTAGTCTACTAGTTTATCTTAGATCTTCTTCTGTACTTCTACAGCGGAGGGAGATAGAATGAATGCATTATTATGATGTCCATGAAGCCCTCTATTTAAATTTTAAATTTTATGACCTCTGGGTCAGGGGTTCAAGCCCTTGGATAGGGCCAACATGACCACATATTGAAAATGTATAAATAATTCTAATATTTTCTTCTGTACTTAATTATTTCCATAATGTCATCTTCTTAAATTGTAAAATTCACAGTCCATGGAGCAGGGGTTCAAATATTAAAAGCGGAAGTAACAGTCAGAGGATTTTTGGATTAGGGTTAAGACTCCAAAAGCTTAACATGCAAACTTGGGACTCCCTTACAGGTTTGTCCGTCTATGGGTTATGGTACTCAGGTGACCGTCAAGGCGTGTGAGCCTCTTGTTTCAAATTATCACACCCTTCTACCTTTCTGAGTTTTCTTCTTTTTTTCCCTTGTATCTGACATGTTAAATGTGCTTTGTCATAAATAATCATTCTGAAAGCAATTTATCTTTCAGTTTATTTTCGTATACCTAAGGATGCCTGAGGACCATTGCGTTAACGTTTTATTGGGAGCACCGTTGGAAACAAAAGGAAAAATCTCCTACACTCGTTCATTTGATATGTTGAATGCTGAAGACCGATCAAAAATAGCAGAGTTTTTGTATTTCCTAGGATGTGTTCAAAATTGCCGAATTCCTAATTCTAAAATATAACAACTATATAGTTGACATGTTATTTGTATTACAACATATCAATCCAACATTGTTGTTTCGATTATTAGTGTTCTAAGTATTATACACAGAATATCCAATTTAATTTTCTTCTAAATTCTATGGGTTTGTTTTTAATTTGATTCATCGGGTAATTCAAAATTGTAAGGACTATAAGAATATGTTTATCTCATATATTGAGTCGTGACAAAAAATCGAGCTAGAATATAAACCGTAAACTACAGAACATATGACATCAGTTTCTTTCACGATTTTTCTCAGTAAAATCAGTGCGACCATCGGGGGACTCGGAGGGTTTTCCAAGTGCCTCTCAAGAATGCCTAAAAGTGTGTTTTTGAATCCCCGGTTTTCTTTGTTACTGCAGTGTAAGTACAGTGTACATCCCAAGGACACACATTTAATTAGAACAAAAATTGATCTCATTAAGAGAAGAGCTCTGTGTAAAGGTTCAGGAAAATATTCGAATTTTAAAGTTAAATATATTATTTTTTTCTTTACATATAGTTTATATATAGTTACATGTAAATTAGAATATTTACATTTACGTTCTTTCTCCCTATTAAATTGCACTGATTGAGTGATATTTAAACATTACACAGATCACCCAATCACCAAATCTGGTGAGTATGAGCACAATCTTCCTTCAGTGTTTCTCGAAGAACATGACTGACTCTCCTCGCGATTCAAACCGAATCACGGTCTGATATTATACTTACGCTGTTAAACACACCATTGCAGTTGTGAGACTACATCTTTCAAAATTTAATGATTCATATTTAACAAAAATTAAAAATGAATAAGGTAAATCTGTTGGCTGACTACATGTAGTCTCCATAAATACTTTAATAAATGATACATGTACCAAATATGTTGATATAATTTGATACGTATTAATTGTATGCTTGTTGCGAAATGTGGTTTCATCGTATATTGAAAGTCATCTGAGATAAATCTGATATTAATAGTAATATTATTATGATTTAAGAAATGAAATTAATAGTTGTTTCTATTGATTGGCGTATCAAAGGAAAACTTGACAGGAAAACGCATTGATGATAAAGTTTCCCGGTTAATTTTTCCTTTTTACGTCGATCAATAGAAAAAATGTTAAATTTATTTCTTATCATTTAACAAAAACAGTTTCTAATCATAAAATGTGAAGTGTCATTGCTAAAAAATGTAAGAAATGTAAACGAAGCGGCGCGTATAACAGCAACAATTTTCAAAATGGATGCCCCTTCAGTTAATGCACAGCTACTGAGCTATATTTAATGGATTAAACACAGTCAAATAGAAAGCTGAAATCTGAACCGGCTAAATTGAAAATTAAAGGAATATACATGCGATGGCTTGTGATATTGTTAACTTTGCAGCAGTATTCGTCAAAACTGGTTTCAATGCAAGTGAGATCGCTTGAATATGCAACTGGGCATAACCATGCAAGAAGACGCGATCGTGCACGAAAATATGTCGAAAAATAATAGTATGTATGTGCAACTTTTGAAAATGTTGTGGTTACTAGATAGTGAGATACGTAAATAATATATCTGCTGATTGGAAAACGTCGAAAGAGTTGATGCACTTATCATAACGCCTCCAGTACTATTTTATAAAAGTCCATTAGGGGATATATGGAGTGTTATGATATTTAATTTATTTAGATCCTCGAGATCTTTGTTCCAACATGGCCACACCTGGGGGTGCCCTAGCCAAGGTGTTTCCGGAGTGTCTCCTCCTCTACACGGGGAATAGCCCGTGTCCCAGTTTGTATAAAAGAGGAGGCAGAAAGACAGCTTCTAGATGACTACTCTTTTATTAATTTAATATGACATTTTAACAATAAAAATCAATATTAATTACAACGAAATTACAATAATATTTATTACAGAAATCTCTGAAAATAAAATATTAGTTGAACCCTCTGAATCTATTAACTTTACTTTTGAGAATGCGCACAAGCGTTATAATTTATCTTACCTGTATAAAAGAGGAGGCAGAAAGACAGCTTCCAGATGACTACTGGAGAGCTGTGTTTCTCGCACCCCCATTTTATACGCACGGACACTGCGCTACAACATTTTCCTCCTAAGAAGTAAATGCGATCAAGTGCATACTAATGATCGGACGCACCGTGGTCAGTAGTAGCGTTTTATTTAGATATAACGCATACACTTTAACCAATTTGTATAGAATTTCCGTTATGATACATTACTTACAGATTTGCGATGCTTATTTTGATGACTGATCATGTTCGTGGGTTAATTTAAAATTGATCTTTACCAAATCTGAACAGCAGTGTCACTGTAAAAGTATACACATGTATAGGCCTAAAGGTTCGTTATAATTATTCCTGGACTTGGAACAGTCAGCCTCGCAGTAAATGTTGATCTCAAGCAGACGAAATCGTGAGAAGACGCTTTATTTCCTATTTAGTAAATTAAATAATGTGTATTGCTTATTTTTTAGGGTTAAACTTTTAATATTTTAGATTTATAAAGTTATATTTTGTTTCCTAACAATTAAACAGACACAACTCATATTTTGTTAACAGTGTTTATTTTGGAAATTTCCGTTCTATAAATAGTGTTAAATCAGAACAGTTGAGTAAAAGTAGATCCGGCCCAAGTTTTATTAATGCTGGTATCAAAGATATTTTTCTACCAATCAGAAGCGCCAATACATTATCAAACTAACAAATATTAAATGATTAAAGTTTTCCTTCTCGGTTTTTTTTTTCTATATAAGAAATCGTTCAAGTGTGCTTTAATAGATACATTTCATTGTTTTAGAGCTCATACGATCCTGATCTAATGTTCCTCAGCGTCGTTACAATTTCCACGACACCAGGAGGGACAATGTCCTCCACTGGCGCAGAGGACTGCGGAGATGCGATTGGCGAATACGTTGCAATTATTTCCAAGGAGTGTGTAGTATCCGTATTTACACCTGTAGTTTCTGGCACATCCCTTGATGCATTCGAGACTCAGTTCACTGTATCCAGCCGCCGAGCTTTCCAGACCCCCGGGACATCTATCATGAGCAAACCTATTTTTTCCGATGTAGGCCTTTGAGTTATCTTAAAAAAATATTAGCCATATCTTAATTCAAGATTAATACTGCTTAAAGGAAATTTACAATGTCTTTCAAAATTCCATGAAATGTCTTTACGTTTATAAATATTCATCTGAATGTATTTCAATTTGGGTGCAATAAAAATTATTTTTTTCTGTCATTAAATTGTTCATTAGGAACTGTTTAAATATCACTCAATATTTTATCATTACTCTTATGTTATTGTTAAAACTGTTTAGTCCTATTTTTGGCTATTACAGTATCGTCAAATTAGTTATGTCTCATACATTGTGCTGATATTTTTTTATTGCAGTTGACTTTTTTTCAAAGCAATTATATTCAGAAATTTACCGTTGCAAAGATTAAACTCTAACGTAAAAACAGTTTGTACACTTACCAAGAAACTCGAAGTAATACCCTTTGTAATAAATAACGCGATGGGTCAACTCCCAGACTCCTCTTGAGGGTACACTTCGCTTTCCTTTTCCCAAACACCGCATGTTTGTGTCACCGAAGTAATATGGGTCAGCACTTCCTATTAAGTATCAAACAAAACAAACATGAAATATGCGAAGGAATAAGAGGGGAAAACCATAAAATTTAACACGTAAAAACTCAAATCTATGTTATTTTTTACTACCATTGTGTAAAATATTATTCTTTCTTTGTGATTTACATAATTTGGTCTAAAAGATCAATAAATATTTTATATGATATATCACAATTATACACTGTTCCAGTTTATCAATTCCTTCACTTTCGATTATATTTTATTTAAAACACAAAAACCTGTCAAAGAAGTACAACAGTTCGATATAAAGTGAGCAATCTTCCCATTCTTAGCTTATGTGTAATTTATCTATACCGGAATATATTAACAAGAGATTTACAATTTTTAAAAAGGAGGCTATTTATTAGGAAGTATATAAACAAATATGAACAAATAAAGAATATAAACACAACGCATATTTCACTTTTTTTTAACTCTATCACCCGAGTACTTACATGTCGTTTGTATTGCAAAATTAACAAAACATTATTTAAATCCGTATTCTTCAACATGACAAGATAGAGGGGATTTAAGAAAAGAAACAATAGATTTTTTTTCATTCTACAGTAAAATAAATTCCTTTTGAACCCTCATGTATTCATAAATTTCGAATAATTTACGAAAGTGGGGTGCAATAACATCTTCGTACTTTAACGAGCTGAACGTGTTGAATGAGCATCTCACAAGAACTTGGATCATAACTAAGTATTAAGTATTGCACTTGACCAAAGTGTTTTGTTTTATGGCTATACTTCTCCAAGGACATTGACGGTTGTTTCCATTTTTCCCGACGAGCCACCAAGCGTCGATCTTAGGCAGGAGGATACAGCTTAAGGCAACGACCAACAGCAACTTCAAATTAATATAAAGAAAAGTAAAAAAACAAATTTATTTTCTTCATATCAAGGTTGGTCGCGGGTTTACCTCATAAAAATCTCACGAAATGATATACCCCGAAAATTTGTCAATTCGTTTATTAGAATTTTTTATATAAAAAATTATCAATTTTGCCTAACTTATTCTTATGCAATAGCGCTTTAAACTTAGTTTTGTTTGTGGTTCTGTTTTGACGCCTTTCTAATGAAATATATAAGAAAATACGAGTCAGAGTTATTTCAAAATATTTCAAATTACATTGAAACAACTTAGAATAATCTAACTACCTTTTCTGTACTCAAAAAATTAAGAAACAAATTATCAATCTAAAATAAAAAAAATTTATGCTACTAAATTGAAGAAAAACGAAATAATTATGAAATGTTGTGATAACGATCCGTATTTAAAATAATAAGTCCAGAGAAAAAAATACAATGCATATGAAACAGACGCAGAAAACACAGACCTCTAAAAAATTAGAGATAGGATCAGGTGCCAAGAAGGAGTGAGCTTGCTCTACTCATTGGTCACACTCGCAATGTACTCTTTGTCGTAATGGGGAAAACGGAAAAATCCGTAGACAATTTGGTGATTAATATTGGCATAACAATAAGTATGAAAAATGTTTGTATTCGACCTTGTCGAAAATTGTATTTGCTTACAAGGTTGGTGTATCAACATAAAACTTACGAAATGATGACTTCAATCGAGGCTGTTGATAATATTGTTTTATCAACTTGTTTGTCAGTAGCTTGCCTCGTTTTAGAAACTTTTCATATCTAGAGCATGCCTACGCGTTTCCAATAAACTGAGAGACAAAAACTCCATATGCAGATTAAAATTGTATATTGCTACATAAGTAAGGTAGTTGACGGTAGGAAAATTGAAGCCATCACGCTTATCATAAAGTTTTGTTGTTAGGTTACCACTAATGTTTTTTTTAGTAAAATATCTAAAGATGAAACAGACTACTCAGACTCTGTCGTATCTTTTATTTCAAGTTCACAGAGATATATCTAGCCGACGTAAGAATGGAAGTAACAATTGTTAATTGATAATACGTCGTTGATATACCTAAATGTCGAGTGAAGGTCACTGGGAGTGATTTCTTTATTTCGTGTACAAGTCTTTGAATAAATTCTGTTTCATAAGAAAAAAGAAATATATCTGCTAACAATGGAGTGCAATTGGTACCCATAGTAATACCAACCGATTGAAGACCTGATTTTAATAAACTACATAGATATCAATCAAAAATGCAAGCATCTTGTTTTTATCAGAGCCAGAGTACTTGTGTACGCAGTCCGAATGGACTTTTAACAAAAAGCTTTTGTAAATGACAAGCAAACGGAGTTTTGTTTAATTATAATTAATGTATAAAGCAATTCACTTCGTTAAGTAAATAATGAAAAAACAGTATGTACTTACGTTAATGGTTTTGGGATGCATTGCCGAAGACGAGAAGCCTTGTTGGTAAGGTATCGACGATCTGGTATTTAATTATCTATAAAAATTACTTATATAGCTTGACTGTAGGGGTTTTTAGTTAGGATTTTTATATGGGGATTTAGTTGGGATCTTTCACATCTCTTTTTTCATGGAATTATACGTTTCACTCACTTAAAACTTTCGGAAATATGATTCATTTTGTAGCCCACTTCAACTAAATGTTTATCCACTTATCATCCGTCTTTGTAAGCATGTAAATTTCAATTGCTTTTTGTTGTATTTCTTTTTTTCTTCTTCCAAATAATTATTCTTATATTAACCAAATTTGGCGTAATGCCTCAATGGATTGAAACTGTGCTTTATTGAATAAAGAGTCCTCTGTCATAAGGAAAATATTCAAGAAATGATAAAACCATGTACAAATCTTGTATCAAAAATCAAATAGCAAGTATACATTTTTTTGAATAAGCTTTATTTTATATTGTCGAGTACACTTAACTAAACCATGACCCTTGGTTGTCAGGAACACGCCCAGGTGCTCATTCCTGTAAACTTTATAGATTATTTAGTTCAAGTGAGCTGCAAAATGAATCACATTTCTATGAAAAAAGAGATGTAAAAATCCCAACAAAAACGCCTTAAACAAATCCTAACTAAAAACCCCAAAAGTCAAACTTTATGACTTTTTTATAGATAATTAAATACCAGAACGTTGATACCATACCAACAAGGCTTCTCGTCTTCGCCGATGCATCCATAAACCGTTAACGTAAGTATACACTGTTTTTTCATTATTTACTTCATGAAGTGAATTGCTTAATACATTATTTATAATTAAACAAAACTCTGTTTGTTTGTCATTTACACAACTATTTTCTTAAAAACCATTGGACTGCGTTCAAAAGTACTCTGAGGATTATATAAACAAGATGCTTGCTTTTGTGATTGACATCTATGTAGTTTTTGAAAATCACGTCTTCCAACAATCTATTGGTATTATCATGGGTACCGATTGCGCTCCATTGTTAGCAGATCTATTTCTATACTCATATGAAGCAGAAATGTTTTCAAAGACTTGTACACGAAACAAAATCCCTCCCTGTGACCTTCACTGGACATTTAGGTACACTAACGATGAATTATCAATTAACAATTGATATTTCCATTCTTACGTCAGATCGATATATCACTGTGAACTTGAAATAAAAGATACCATAGAGCCTGAATCATCTGATTTATGTTTAGATATTTTACTAGAAAAAGACATTAATGGTAACCTAACATTAAAATTTTATGATAAACATGATGGCTTCAATTTTCCTATCGTCAATTTTCCTTACTTATGTAGCAATATACCTTCATCACCTTCATATGGAATTATTGTCTCTCATTTGATTCTAACGCAAAGGCATGCTCTAGATATAAACAATGTCTAAAACGAGACAAGCCACTGACAAACAAGTTGATAAAACAATATTATCAACAGTCTCGATGGAAGTCATCATTTTGTAAGTTTTATGCCGATACAACGATCTTGTCAGCAAATACAATCTTCTACTAGGTCGAATGCTGACTGACGTTTTTCATACTTATTGTTAGGGCCATTATTAATAACCGAATTGTCTACGGATTTTCCGTTTACCTGATTACGACAAAGAGCACACGGCTGGTGTGACCGATAAGCAGAGCAAGCTCACTTCTCCATGGCACCAATCCTCCCTCTAATTTTTGTAGAAGTCAGTGTTTGCATGGCTTCTATATTGTATTTTTCCTTTGGACTTTTAATTTTGAACACCGATCGTGTTCATTACATTTCATAATTATTTCTCTATTCTTAATTTAGAAGCATATCAATTTTTTACATAAAATCTTATTTTTTATTTATTATTTTTTAAAGTACAGAAAAAGTTGTTAGATTCTTCTAATTTGATTAAATGCTATTAGCAATATCTTGAAATAAGTCTGACTCGAAAAAGAAGAGAAAATGCTTTTTTTTAATACCAAATCAAATACTTCCTATCTTATCATGATGAAGAACGCGGATTTAAAGAGGTTTGTTCCTCTATTTTGGGGTAGCCATTTTGGATCACTTTTATTCTTCAAACTATGCATCATACATTTATTTACACATAAAGTCATATTTTATAATGCCAATAAAACTATATTAAATAAAATAGTTTAGGAAAAATTACATATATACAGAGTTTAGTTGGGGACCATATTTTGTGGCGGAAGGATTTTATATTAAGAAAATTAACATTTTTCATAACTCAGTTGTGTTAGAGTACCGTCACTTTAGCTTCCTTATTTTCAATGCAAACAAAAATTCTTAATAGTTTGTACATTAGAATAATTATCTTCATTTTGTTACGAAAAACATATTTTTACAATTTTCAATATTTCCATCGACACATATTGGCAAATCTAACATACATTTCATAAAAGTTAAAGAAAAATGAATCCCTATTTTTGCCTAAAACTAGCTTATTTCATGCTATATCTCAAATTTTACATAATAGACCCATATTTTTGGTTTTATTTTCTGAAGAACTAGGTACAGTTTCGGTCATTTTTTGCCCTTTTAAGAGTGTTTTTAAAATATCACCAAAAAAATGGAAATAAAACATTTAAATATACAAAAATGCCCATTAACTAAGAATCTATAAATAGTTACCTGTTTAGACTTTCACAAGGGCAATTGTGATGTAACAAACAGTGCATTTTCCCGCAAATTTTATAAAACTGAGCAGAAGACACCAATTCCTCGGCGGTTTTTTAAATAGAAACTATGTCCGCAGCCGTCGCCCACGATGAAACTCACATTATAACTTTATCATGTTAAAACACATAAAATATGTTAATTTTGTTGTGGGCAACGGCTGCAGACACATTTTCCTCTCTAAAAATCTATGAGAAAATATGCTACTTTTCATCATTTTTGACTCGATCTTAGAAATGTGCCAAAATGTTGAAGTCATTATTATTTTATGAAACAAGAAAAAAGTTTATAACTTGGCATTTCATATCCACACATGTTCAAGATAGTATATGTGTATTTTCATGAGATTTAAACAACTTTTGAATTTTAGGACAAATATCAAAAGAAACTGTACCTTCTTCTTTATAAGATTTTTCTGACAAGTCTATCATAATTTGAGAAAAAGTTTGAGACTTTAAAATAATCTCATTACATGTTGAATCGTAATTGGATAAAGATAGCGTTTTATCATTGCAAAGAGGTAAAATATTATTGAGAGGAAGAAATGGTAACATTTTTCTTTATGATAATTCTAATTTTATTTATTCTAAATAGTATAAATTTGATGTCCTGGTTCATTCCGATAAAAAAAAAATAAAGAGAAAAAAGCAATGTATGTGCAATCTGCACTTCCACTGCAGAAAGGTCATATCAAACGCACCGTAGCACCAAATGAAGCATATAGACCCCAAAATTTTGTGTTGAATTTTGGTTAAGCTATGTGTGTAGATTTTTAAAAATTACTTTTAAAAAAAAATTAACATTTAATTAGGAGTAATAATAATATACCCCGGTATTGAGTAATATTTTAATAGTTCCTGATTGACAATTTAATGATGGAAAAAATAATCTTTATTGCACTTAAATTTAAATACATTCACATGAATAATTATGAACGCAGAGACATTTTTATGGAAATATCTTTACGCAGTATTAATCTTGAATTAAGATATGGCTAATATTTATTTTAAGATAACTCAAAGGCCTACGTCGGAACGCACAGGGTAGCTTCTCAAAGATGTCTTGGGGGTCTGGAAAGCTCGCCGGCTGGATACAGTTAACTGAGTCTCGACTGCATCAAGGGATGTGCCAGGAACTATAGGTGTCAATACGGACACTACAAACTCCTTGGCAATAATTGCAACATATTCGCCAATCGTATCCCCGCAGTCTTCTGTGCCAGTGGACAACATTGTCCCTCTTGGTGTCTTGGAAATTGTAACGACACTGAGGATCTAATAAGCTATAAAACAATAATATGTATTTATTAAAGCACACTTGAACGATTAATCTTATCTGAAAAAAAAATCGAAATGGAAAATCATAATAAAATTACTATCATTAACAGATTTATCTCAGATTTTCAATATACGAAGAACCCATATTTCGTAACAATCAACCTGACCTCAGGGTCTTGAAGAATTTTTAGACTTAAGTCAAATTTTCAATCATTCATAAAATAATAATACACCATTAAACAACGC
Organism: Magallana angulata; assembly: GCF_025612915.1. Classification (NCBI taxonomy): domain Eukaryota; kingdom Metazoa; phylum Mollusca; class Bivalvia; order Ostreida; family Ostreidae; genus Magallana; species Magallana angulata. The sequence goes on from NC_069114.1 coordinate 48,555,347, forward strand.
GTAAAATTTTTAACTTTCAAAGTAATATATAGAGACACATTTTACTAACGTTTTATTTTATCAATGTTTTAATCAAATAACAATAAGACAGTGTACAAAATTTGACTTAAGTCTAAGACTACCCGGGGCCAAAATTTAGCATACATTCAATACATATCAAATTATAGCAACATTTGTGGTACATGAACATGTATATTTATCAAACTATTTATGGAGGCTTCATGTATTTTGGTGGCCAACAAATTAGCCAAAAGATTTAAGTTATTCATTGATTTTTGTTAGATATGATATTCAAGCATTGAATCATTAAATTTTGAAAAATGCTGTCTCAAACTGCAACGGTGTGCTGATCAGAGTAAGTATTATATAAGGCCGTCATCCAATTTGGAGTCGCTAGGAGAGTTAGTCTTGTTTTTTGAGAAATACTGAATAAGGATTGTTTTCATACTCACCAGATTTGGTCGTCTGTGTTATGTCTAATTATTGCTCCTTCAATGCAATTTAATAGGGGGAAAGAAAGTTAATGCAATTATTCTAATGTAACTTCATATAAACTATGTATGAAGAAATACTTTATATATTTAACTTTAAATTTCGAATAGTTTCCCGAACCTTTACACAGAGCTCTTCTCTTTAGGAGATCATTATAGTCTTAAAAAATGTCATCACCATCCAGCCCTCTTAAATGAATAATTGGAAACAGCAACTTATTGTCATTGAAATACATTTTGTTCTCAGTAAAGTGTATCCTTGGGGTGTACGTTGTACTTACACCACAGTAGCAACCGGGGATTCAAAAACACACTTTACAGAGATCTTGAGAGGCACTTGGAAAACCTCATGAGTCCCCCGATGGTCGCACTGATTTTACTGAGAAAATCGTAAAAGAAACTATTGTCATATGTTTTATAATTTTCGGTTTATATTCTAGGTCGATTTTTGGCACGACTGAATACATCTGATAAATATATTCTTATAGCCCTTACAATCTTAAATTACCCGATGAATCAAATTAAAAAAAAAAACAGAGTTAAATTTGATATTTTTTGCATAAAATCTGAACAAAAATGTTGAATTAGAAACATGTACGTTGTATAAGTGCAAATAACATGTCAACTATAATTATAGCGAGCCAAGCTCCCCGGCGTGCAGCGCACGCGCGAAGCGAGCTCTACCGGCAAGGCGTGTGTGAATAGAAAGTTCGGACTATATACTCTGTACCAAGATATCTTTGATACACATTTGGCTTAATTACTTGATATTTTTATAAATACCTCAGGGTTCAAACGATGTTCATTCAAAAGGATGAAAACTTTCCAAGATTTTTCAGTCACAACGCCCCTGTTAGCTTGTCAGGTTTAAATATAATGCTAAAAAGTGTGATGTTTACGGGGATTTTGTATTACAGCAAGCCCGGTTGATAACGTTGAAAAATTGCGCGAAGTATTCCGAATGTATTCAGAATGGAGAAAAAGATGTAAACATTCCCCATTATAAATCTTCGTAAGGAATCTGTTTTCGTTCCTATTTTTTCCGAGTGAAAGATGATAAAAAGATGATGGAAGATGATAATGTGTCAATGAATTATCTTTGAAATTATTCCTGTCAACTATTTCAATTGCATTTCTTTCACAGGTATGTGTATTTTTATTAAAAATTGTCCATTAGTGCTGCATAAATATCTTGGGACAGACTATAGTTGCACATTCATTCAACGGATTTTTTTCGCGTCAATAAATCGGACTAGTAATGCATTGTTTCAATCGTCCCAGCAGTTCCCTGTTATCATGGCAATTTTTATCACTTCACACTTTCACGAGAATCAGCAAGACAATAAAAACAATAACGATGTATCCGACATACAGTCAATGTTAGCTCGAAAGTTCACCTCAGTACACTCTCAATCAAAAATAATCGAGTGACGTCACAAAGGTTTACAAATTGATCCGATATATTTTTTCGGCGTCTGTAAATTTTGACCCACAATTCAAGTACCAATGGTTTCCAACCTCACAGTCTCGTGAGAATCAAAGCATGTGTTATTTTAAGAACTTCAATAAAACAGTATACATCGCGTACTTTTATTTCTCAGGGGAGTTTTAATGAGTAGACGACACTTAACCAACCAATCGCATTTTCTCGAGCCTTTGCAGCAAGCTGGAAAAGCCCGAGAAGTTGCGATTGTTAACCAACGTGAACTTTGACGTCACACTAAGGGGATATTACTCTAACTCTAAGTTATTGTAAATCTGCTGAAATTACCAAAATGTTCTCAAAATCTTGCAAAGCTAAAGAATGAGGACATTGCTTTAGATATAGGAAACAATTGTAACTTGTACTGATTTGGATGAATGCTCACATTTATCTTTTTCACTATAATTGCGGTAATTACCTGGAACGTACACGTAGCTTCGTTTTTAATAATTTTTTAATGGGGTGGGTGGGTGAATGGCAGCCTCATCCAAAAAATCGTTACAAGCAAAAAGAAAAAAAGGATAATTCTCAAAATCATGAAAATTCTAATCCTTCAGCTCTTAAGCAGTTCAATGGTTTCTTTATTTTCACTTCCATTTATTACATGCTCCCAATTCCAAGGTGGGGGGGGGGGCAACTCCATGTTCCTTAAATAGCAAGCGCAGCTCGCCGGCGCGCAGCGCCGGCGAGCGAAGCGAGCTCTAAAAACCAGTGTGCGCGGGAAAAAGAACGAACTAAACCTAGAGTTCATCAAACAAATTTTTTTGTCTACGTCCCATAATGCTCTCTAATGTTTTCACCCGTGGTGCTATGCCAAAAATGGCCGACTTTTAACTCGTAATTTACAGTCACTTAAAGCCTGAAGACATGTTTTGAGTATTGCATATGCTTTGGCGAGACTCAAAAGATTTGTTACATGCTTCCATACCTCCGTATTGAGTCGAGAAACGTAAACAAAGACGAACAAAGTCATGGGTGACGTCACGGTGCATTCGCGCTATATTTCCCGCGATAAATTTAGAGGTGGATCAAACATCTGTAATGCGTGTACTAGTTATTTCAGGTTAGACTGCGATACCTTCCCCATTGACGTATGATTTGTTTTTAATCTTTTTAATATAGAGATTTTATGTATATATATTAGCAAGAGCCATACTTTACTGTCATATCGATCCATTTTTATGCTAATTGTGCATGCATGAGTAGGGAGGAAATAAACAATAGGACATTTTGAAATAAATAAAAAGGAATAAAATGAAAAAATAAACAGCTTAAAAAACTATGTAGATATTGCATATCGTCAGATCATTAAATTTAAAAGTGGGAAATTACACACCTACAAACAGGTACCGGTCTCTCTGTCTCTCTGTCTCTGTGTGTGTGTCTCTCTCTCTGTCTCTCTCTCTCTCTCTCTCTCTCTCTCTCTCTCTCTCTCTCTCTCTCTCTCTGGGAAGGGGGTTGCGCTGTATGTATCATAACCATTAAAATTAGTACCTTTGGCATGCTTATTGTAGAGCAATACTCTCTCAAAAATTCTTTGACGTTCGTTGATACCTAAATAAAACTATAAGTTGACAATGATGCAAGGTATGTGTAATTCCTGCTGCGCTCGCCAGAACGGTAGCACCGTAAAACATATTATGATAAGCAAATATTTTTAAGCGTAAATAAAAAAAATTACCAATGAATTTTTTAAAAAGTGAAGGGGACAACTCCATGATAAGTCGATTTTCTACTGTAAGTTTAAGAAAAAATGTCTACTGCAAAAAAAGGGGATGAACTAACGTTCCAATAACTTTAAAAGAGTGCAATGACAATTTATATTAAAATCTTTATTATTCAACAACATTGTATCTGAGATAAAACTATTGTTCTACTTATAAATAAATAACAAATCTTATAAACTATGAATAATGATAATTTACTGAAAAATAGGTATGTTTTATATTATTTTGTAATCAAATTCATTTACGTTGTTGAATTTATTTTATTGATTTATCATTATTCATTGTTTGATCACATGCAGCACTTGCCCCAACGGGCGCACCGTAAAACATATTAACAAAATGTGTATTCTGATTGAACTGTGTGTGATTTTATCATTATGATACTTTAATAACAAATCCAATGTGATAACAATCTATATTCATTATTTGAACTGTTATTGTATTGTGCCCTCTAGCCATATAAAATTATTTACACCTGTATTAAATAAGTATTCAGATCCTCGTCTCTAGTACCCTATTGGTTCTTTTTTCGTCTGTTAACATCACGACTGTCAACCAATGACTATTAACCTAGCTGGTAGTATCTTATTGTTCTATATCCTATGAACAGAATGATTAGTTCTTCATAAAACACTGTAAAATCATCAAGAGAATCAAACAATAATAAATATGCCACTTCCTACATAACTAAATAAAAAAGCCTTTAATGAAACTCAAAAAAGCTTTTTCAATTTTTTTTAGAAATAAGATAAATTATTTCATGAAAGATTACTACACTTTTAGATATTAATTTTCTCATTTATTTAAATCATTATAAAAAGTTTTCAATTAATATTTATTGTACCTTCAAAAAAAGATATGTAGTGTTTAACCAGGTTTTGAAGAGGAAAAAAAGAATTCCGGCGGGAGGGAGGGTGGGCGGCTGCTTAAAGGGTACTTCAATTATACTGACAATTCCTCCTACAAATTTAGAGTAGGAAGTTGTTTTTTTTGCAGATCACTTGAACATTTATCAGAGGTATGCATATTAATTGGATTTGGATTGTTAATTATTCAAGACAAAAATAACAGCTGTTGAACTTCAGTCCTTCACGCTCTCGTTTTTGATATGTCGCGACATATCAAAAACGAGAGCGTGAAGGATCTAATTTTAATTAGATTGGTTGAACTTTGTCTTATTTTTGGCAATATACTACATTTAGAGTAAGCCATTATTTTCATTTATTAGGTGGTGTTTATCAGTTCAGAGTTGACGAATGGATTTTGTTCACCCATAAGACACCGGTTTGCTGTCACACCTGTTACACAGTGCAGTGGTGTAGATTTTTGGTGGATAATCAGTTATTCTTACATGTTTGCAACAATGAGTAAGCGATAATGAAATAAAGAATTGTGCTGTAATAAAATGTCTGTAAAAACAACGCATAAAACACTTGTAAACAACGATACTAGTTTATTTATTTTACAACCGAAAAGTAGTCACAAAAGATTTTAAACTGAGATTGCCCTGCCCTTGGAATACCGACGCAATGGCTTAGAACGAATGACCTCGGCTGTTTTACGTTTATCTATATACCGTGAAGTCAGCATTCCATTTTTAACCATATGTGCGAACATCATTATTAAAACTAAACAGAAAACGTAGTTCCGGTTAACCAATTTACAGAAACCAAGTTTATTTCATAAGTTGTGTCTCCTTTCTTTTAACATCAAACGTGAGAACAAACGTTTCAAGGCAATTAGAAAAGTTTTGAATGGTTGATAAATAGTAAGTAGACATGATAAAGCAAGATTACGTTTTTGCATGTCTGGCGGCCATACTGAGACTCCCGGCATTCTTTCTGTTGGAGAAATGGCTTCAGTCATCTGAAGGGGAGGTTTGGTCACAAAAACATGTAGCAGTGACTGGTATGTCATTATCTATAAAATACTTTGTTACTTTGATCAAAAAGAAGAGAAAAAAAATAATTGTAATAATCTTTTTTATTGAATTTTTCATTTATTTAAAGTGACAAATTCTGACAGATTTTTAATCTTTTTTATACAGTTCTCTTTGGGGCCACACTCTTAATATGTCTACCCAAGGACCAGCTCTTTGAGTTGTTCGAGAATATTATTGGATTTATCCTTCTAACCAGTTATAATGAAAACATTCAAAAGATCTCTGATGAAAAATCATGTGGAAACAAGACCAATGACATAGATATACATGTAATGAAAGCGCTGACTTGTGTATCTGGTCTTCTTGCAGAGCTTATATTAAGAGAGAAAGGAATTGAGACAATCCTAATAGTGATGTCATGTTTTCCAATCATTATTATGTATTTAGAGTTGCCTGTAACGTTCATTCATTACGTCGATTACTTGGCGAACGCAATGCTATTTTGCTGCTATCTAATATATCCTTTGTGTTTTGTAGCACGTATGGTAAAATTGGCGTTCAGGTACTTGATTGAAGAGATTCGCCGAGAGAATACATGGATGTCTGTTGTGGCGCTTCTTGTTCACTCTTTATTTGTACAGCACCAACTTTTGTTATTTTGGCTTGCCTCGTTTACTTTCAATATCTTTTATTACCTTACACCGAATGCCGATGCAAATCTGACAAGCCTTAACTGGATAACAATTTTTTTCCTGTGTATTGGCAAATGCTGCAACACGTATATAGGATTGTTCGCAACAAGCGTTGCATTATCGTACGTGTGGTACTATACCCGACACATGCTTATTTTTTTCTTTGTGGCAAAAGAATGAAGGCTATAAATGATATTGGTTATGCAATTATAGATGGAACGATAATGATTGTGATGAGCGTTGAAGGTGAAATATTAAATATGAAATCTACAAACAACCATCAACATATGTTAAACAAAGCCTTCACTCTGAGAATTATATTTCTTTGTTCCGCTACATTTTTTCTTACTAATACCTATCAATTACTTAATTTGAAAATCCTTACTTTTGGAGCATCGCCAGTCACAAGAGTATTTCAACACATTAAAGCTCTTGGAATGTATTCTGTTTTCCTCGCACTCTTGTTATGCACTTTACACGTGGTCAATCAGCTGGTTCCTGACGCCATGGAAACATATCCATTGCTGATTATCGGTTTTTCGAATACTGTCCAAATTTTCTGCTCGATGTTGACTTATGTTATATTCATGTATGATGTCATTTATTGCGTTGAACATCTCGATGAAATGATCTTCTACCTAAGGTCCTCTGTGGCAGTACTGGATTATCTAGGATCTGTCATAATAGCTTTTGGTGGATTATGGTTACTAAAAACCAATGGATTTAGTTGGATTCAAACTCCAATCCTGATGTTACAATTATGGTGTCTCTGGGATAGATTTCAAAATGGCCGTGAAGCTTTGATTTTAAGAAAAGCCGCCAGAAAAAAAATAGATTCCATTCCAACGGCAACTCTGGAAAAACTTTGTGCCTATGATGATATTTGCCCAATCTGTCATCAAAATATGTCGTCTGCAAAAATCACTCCGTGTGGCCATCTTTATCACAGAGAGTGCTTACAGAAGTGGATGAATTTAAAAGACTCGTGTCCCCTTTGTGCCTACCAACTTACAGTCCAAACTACTCCTTCATATAATTATTTGCTTTAGAATTTAGTAAAATTGCAGGAAGTGTCTTCTACATGCAAAGCATTTTATATTCATTGTAGTCTCTAAAAAAAAAAAGGTTTGCTCTTTTTATGTTCCATACTTCACAGTGTAAGATAGTATAAATGTTTTTGTGGGTTTTTTAATTTTGTTATTATTATTATGTTTGATATCGCATGCGAAAATGAAACAGAGACTAAAACATAACGAAAAGCGTTAATTTTATACAATTTTATTTGAAATAATTCAGTTAATATTATCCAATACAGTAAGCTCGATATTTGTATTTTGGTGTGATACTCCGTACTTAATTTCAGTTTGATAGCAATGATGTCCATTAACGCTCATTAAAATAAAATCACGCTATGTTGAAATTTACATTAAAATGATGACAAAATCTAATTAAGGCGACACCAATACTATTACAATTATTGACTATTCGTCTATAAAGAGTTAACTTACTTTTGTGAAATGGTTTATATTTTGAATTATCGTCATCAAAGTGGCTCTTCATTTTTTCATGTCCTTTATTTTGGTCAATATTTCTTTTGGTGTTTTATGATGACTTCTCCTGTTTCAAGAATAGTTTTCACTCTTCCAACAGAAGTTTCTGTTACTACTTTTTAAAAAGAAATACACACTTTGGAAAAGAATTCTAGATGTGTTAATTTTTGGACTTAATCTACAAATTTTGATTTAATGATTCAAAACCGTTGATATGGCATTATTAATCAAAAAATGTGTATCTTTGAGGTGTACTTGCATTACAGTCACAAATAAACCACATGGATTTTAAAATAAACACTTGAAGGCAGCCTTAAGAGCCACTTGGAAATCCCTGACCTTCCCGGATGGTCGAACTGATTGCACAGACAGAAATCGTGAAATGAATCTTTTTAAAGGCTGAATGCGTATGATAAATATATTCTTGTAGCCCTTACAATTTCACACTTAGCCGATGAATCAAATGTTAGTAAAAACATAACTTCAATCCAAAAATAAAATTCGATATATTATGTTATTGAAATGTTCGATTTCAACACTCAATAAACTGACAATGCAAAATAATCCGTTGGATTTATTATTTATAAATAACATGTGTTTACTAGAAAAATAACAAATTATGGATTTCGATTAAAATGTGTTGTTACCATTTGATCAATTTCATATAAAATTTAAGTATAAAACAATTCATATTCATGATTCAAATTGGTATTGTAAATAATTGCCTCTTAGCCATCCCAGGAAAAATGGCTATAAAGCAGTTTTCACCCGTACAAAAATCTATCAGGTAGATTGTTTAGCATTATAGGACAAATCTACCATGAAAACGTGTATCATTTTTCACAAAACCAACTAGCAAATTACAACTCTTATGATACAGTATCCACTAATGATAATAAAGTTGCATTAGTGGTCAAACTATTAACCGTTAATGATAAAATCGTATCATAAAAGGGGCATTGTCACGATTTTGGTCAATTTTTTTTCTGTTTTTATTATTTACAATGCTTTAGGAATGCATTTCTAATGATCAAATGAAATTTGGGTGCCAGGCAAAAGGTTTTAAGCAAGATACAGGGCTCACAATTCTTCGTATTATAAACAAGGCTCGTGCCTTGTTTTTGTTTACATAGGTTCAATATACCAGTAAAAAATATTTGTCAAGCTAATTTGTCTATCTTCTTAATTATTTTAAGCATAAATAAACAGTTCCTCACGATCAACACATTCATTTGAGGTCTTAAACTGGAATTTTTACCTCCACATTCAAAATGTAAACAAAAGCGTTTTTACATAGCGAAGAATCGAAAGCTGTGTAACTAGCTCATAAGTCAACAAATGACACCCAAATTTTGGTTGCCTATTTAAAATGCTTTTCTAAAGCATTGTAAACATTGAAATTGAAACAATAATTTTCGGCCAAAATCGTAACCATGCCCCTTTATATAACGGTGAGACTAAATAATCTAGGTAATCAATTCTCAAAGGGGTAATTGTGCCCAACCTGTTAAAGGTCAACGATGTATTTACTTTGCGTTCTTTTCTTATATAATTAGTGGACGTAAAGTTTGACATTTAATGATAAAATTTTGAAATTGTATCATTATTGGACGGCTAGGTAGTTCGTTAATGATAAAAATATATCATTAACGGTCAGAAGTCGTACCACTAATGCAACTGTAAATCATTAGTGGATACTGTATCATTAGAGGTTGCTACACAGCTACATTAACTATCAAATAACTTTACTTCAATAAATCTTCCCTATCATTTGTCGCTGGTCCTGATATTTAAAATCAAAGTACTGAAGATCTGACGGGAGTTGATTTTGTCGATGTTTATTTATTTTACAATCAATGATATGTTATTTTGCATGACAAGTACATGTAGTTTCTAATTTGAATTACGCACATTTTTATAATATGAATTTTTGGACCTTTTTTGACAAGAATGTTGAAAAAACCTCATATGAATCATGTTAAATAATATTTAAAGATAAAATTAATTCAATCAAACTATGTATCAGTGATAGAAATATTTCTCGAAAATTGTATGGATCCAAGCAATATTGAACTCTAGTTTCGTTCAACCAAACGCACGGCTGACACCGACAAGGATTTACGGAGACAGCCCAGCGTCGAGTTTAACGAGACTATAATGAACTCTGGCGTAGGAATACATACGACTACAAAAATATTTAATTGTTCGTACCATTTAAAATCTGACTATTTTCAAGGTATTTACAAATAAGTTTCCTTGAAAAACAATGCTTTAGCATAAATTACATCGAATTTATCAATTATTTTCAAAAACTAAGTCTTAACAGCAGCAATGGTTTGTGCTTCTTCTCTGTTTCTCTTTCGGTTTGTCTGAGTAACTGCCTAGGAGAGTTGAATAAATCAACTCCCAAAAAGAGTTTTAAACTAGATTAAAGCGGCAAATAATAAAGTTTTGGTCTGGCATAATCTTTCATCATGTTCAAAAATTGCTGATTTCAATAAAAGATATGTTGTTACCATATTCTCTAATTAGATATATTTTGAGAGAAAAATATGAAATTTTGCTCTCCGCATTGATTAAACAGAACTTACTATGAACCTGTTAGTAAAAGACAAATAAAAATTAAAATCAAGTACTAGTATTTCCTTTATACTATCAGAAATAGAAAACTGCATAAGAGGAAACTTATGATTAACACATTATATGCTATTTTTAACGATATTACATTAATTTACATAATCTAGACTTTTAATAAACCACCGATATTAACATCTTTTTAGGAATTCACGTATATTTTTCCGGTATAATATTTCTCGATATTGTATTCATTTCATCATTATAAGCCAGTCAGGACAATGCAATTTGTTCTTATGAGATACAATGCACACTCCCATTTCATGTACACACTTATTCGGTTTTTCATCAAAGTGGTAGTTTTTATTCACAGTCGTTATCTGTGTGAAATATACTGTAACCTTCACTTTGAGGGATGTGATAGAGTCCGTTTTTGGGAGTTGATTTTAATCAACTCTCCTATGCAGTTACTTTGGCAAATCGAAAGTGAAACAGTGTTTGGACCTAAGCACAAATCATCACCGCTGACAAGACCTAGTTCATGAAAATAATAGAAAAATTCAAAGTAATGTATGCTGAAGCATTGTTTTTCAAGGAAACTTATCACAAAACACTTTGAAAATAGTCAGATTTTATATAATACGAACAACTAAGATATTTATATAGTCTCATGTATTCCTACGCCAGAGTTTAATAGAGCCTCGTTCAACCAAACGCTCGGCTGTCTCCGTAAATCTCCGACAAGCAGAAAGGCTTTCTTGCTTGTCGGAGATTAACGGAGGCAGCCGAGCGTCTGGTTGAACGAGATTAGAGTTCGATATCAAAGTGCTTGGATCCATACAATATTTAGAATTGCTTCGATTATTTATACATAGTTTGAAATCTATCTTTAAATATTACACAACATGATTCATATGGGGTTTCTCGAAATTCTTGTCGGAAAAGTCTAAAATTCATATAATTAAAAAGTGCGTAATTCAAATACAGACCAGAAACTAATTGCAATGCAAGATAAGTTGATTTTAAAATTAATGATAATCCATAAAATCAACTCCCAAAAGTACTTCAGTACTTTGATTACAGAAACTATCACGATGGAAGAAATATACTTTTTTGTAGAACACCTTTGTAAAGATCCAACAGTAATTCTTTCCGAGTTCATAGGACACAATTTTTTTTTGCTACATCTTGCACGAAAAAAATAACTTAAACATGTATGTTTCTATGTCTATAGATTTAAAGGTTTTAGCCTGATACCACTTTGTTTATATGTTTGTTAGGTAATCAATGATACAATGCAATGACTCTATAATTTCTAATAATTTCAATCCACATATCTTAGAAATCTTTATTTGGTTTTTTTTAAAAAACTAATGAGATTGTCGTCATTCTGACACTAGCGTCAATTTGTTTCTCGTGCAGATTTATACGCATAAAGAAAAACATGTATATCACTTAAACATTTTTTTTATTGTTTGATGGTGAACACAAAAGGATTGGGAACAAAATCTGGAAACTTTGAACCCCCTTATCTACATAAGTAGTGAAAACAAAACTTATTTCTAAATATATTAAACACAAAATACCGAAGGTCAATAAATACATCATAGTGGTTGAAACGATGACAGTAGATATACATACAAAGAATTTAAAAAAAAAAAAAGAATGTGAATATAGATTGATAGAGACAAAAAGTATTATTTATAGTATCGTCACACCTTTTAAGAAAATGTTCAGTAAAACAATTTGACGTGACCCTTTAAGTATTATTCAGTTCAAGACAGGATGTAGATTTGTGTTGATTTTACAGGTGCTTCAATTTATACCCGCAAACTCAAAGATTTTGGTTTAATTCCTTGGAATTTTTCTTCACATGGTTTTGAATTTACTTTGTAAGGCGTGATTTGCTATCTGAATATATCTCAAACATCTGTCAAATCACATGTGATTTGTAAAAAAAAAATAATGAAATAAACCCTTAAGCGATAAAAATACCTAGTTGATATATTTATCTTTTCTTTATATATTTTTTAAATTTTTCTAAGTGTTGAATGATAGCATTGCTATTTCAAAATTAAATGCTCATATAAAAACGGTAAATTAATTGACAAACTAGTCTTTTTGTCAAGTATTAGCACGAATGACGTTAAATATGCTTTGGTGGGTCATTCTTAAACACGGCTTTGAATTTGTACATTTTATTCTAATTTTCTTTATTACATTATGTACCATTGATAGAATTTGAAGAAAAAAATCAAATATGGTATCAGCCGGTCACCCCTTTCAGCGGCATTAAGCTTGTTTACTAAGTGTCCAGCGGGTTTTTCCAATTTGAAAAATATTCGCTTTATAATAGCTTTATAGTTTTGAAAACAAATCAAAAAACTAATTTTCTGTTAGGATACAAAATTATTGACTCCCCATGTTTAACTTCTGTGATTCAATGTGAAGTGTGAAATTTTTTTAGGGTGTTTTAATGCATTTACCAGTTGAAGCAAATTAAATGCAGGATTGTAATTGCGTTTATGAATACACTATGTCTCCGTTGGGGCTTAGGAAATTTATTCGTTCCCCAAAACTATTTAACATAAAAAAATCAATGCATAAAATTTTTGTCATCTGTTAGGGTAGAATGCATTGTTTGGATTCTTAAAACTGAATTTGTAAGATGATATAATTATAATTTATGTACATTTTTGTAAAATAACAACAAGAGGCCCAGGGGCCACATCGCTCACCTGAGCGAAAATAGCCTTAACTCTGATCAAATTAGCATTACATTATCAAAATCAAAATATCTTGACAACTAAGTACAGTAGATTTAGCTAAAAACAACTTTAAAAATCTTCAATTTTTATAGACATATTTGTATGGTAAATACCAAGCCCCTTTTGTTGTTGTATCTGTTAGAAGAATTTTCTCTGATCCTATATAAAACACCCCCCCCCCCTACTATGTGGCCCCACTTTTCTCTAGGGAATCATGGTCTGATCAAACTTTATTCTGCAAAACCTGTGTTTTAACACAAGTAATTGCTTTTTGGACTGAAAACTTTCCCGGAATATTTTTAAAGATTTTTCTCTATATATTCCTATGTAAAAAAAAAGTTACCCCCCTCCCACATTGTGACCCATCCTTCTTCTGGGGACCATGATTTAAAAAAAAACTTGATTCTATACTATATGAGAATGCTCCCACTTTAATTTCAGCTTTTCTGCCCTAAAAGATTTGGAGAAGAGGATTTTGAAAAGATTATATATTCCAATGTAAAAAGTCATCCACCATTGTGACCCCAACCTACCCCTGGGATTCGAACAAATTTAAATCTACTCTGTTAAAGGATGCTTCCACACTAGTTTAAGCTTTTCTGGCCAAATAGTTTTGAGAAGATATTTATTAAAGATTTTCTCTATATATATTCCCATGTAAAACTTGACCACCCCCCCCCCCCCCCGCATCTACACTACCTGAGAATGCTTCCATACAATTTACAGATTATCAGGCCTTATAATTTTTAAAAAGATTATTTTTGAAAAATACCAAAAAAATTCCAATAATTTTAAATTATCCCCCCTTCAAAGAGGATGTGGCCCTCTGTGTGAATAAACTTGAATTCCCTTCACCACGTGATGCTTTGTGCCAAGCTTAGTTGAAATTTGCCCAGTGGTTCTGGAGAAGAAGATGAAAATGTGAAAAGTTTACAACAACGACAACAGACAACGGACACATTTTGATTAGAAAAGCTCACTTGAGCTTTCAGCTCAAGAGAGCTAACAAAAAAATATTTTATTTTTAAGAAAAAAACTTCAAAAGTATGCATTATAATTCACTGTTTTAATTATTGAATTATTTGATTATGTATGATTACAACCTGTATATTCTTTTGATAGACTTAAAAAATGAATTTTCTTTTGCCTTTTTGATATTAAGCCATGCGTCTTCCTATTTAATTGTATCAGTATCAAAATTTGAATAAAAAAAAAATAATTGATATTCCTTCAATTGAAAGAAATCTTTTAGTTTAAAAACAATAAGCACAATGAATAAGAATTGAAAATAGAAACGTCAACCCTTGTATCAACCTCTAATAATAAAACGCCGCTTAATGATACACATTTCATTAAGCGTTGCAACTGCAACCCGTAATGCTATAAATTCTTGCATTATCAGTTGACAATATCAACCACTAATGATAAATCACCGCCTAATGATACAATTTTATCATTAAGCGTAGCAAATGCATAGCAGACCAAACGCTTTATGGAACAAGCAAAAAGCTACGTCTGCAATGAACGTACGACTTTTTGTGAATGTCTTAAATGTCTATGGTGGTTATAATAAAAGTTAAGTAAACGCTATAAACGCCTTTATAACTCGATCATCATTTATAGAACTCCACCCCACCTAATTATTGCTAGCGCTCTCGAGCGCTAGCAACTACGTTAGTCTTTTTCACTGGAATATGCATGCTCGACTCCATAGTAGGGTATTCTGGGAATACTGTACTACTGTATATAAACTGTACCATTTGAATTCTGTTTTATCATCTTCACATGATGTTTTGTGTTTTATTGAAAATGTCAAAAAGTAACAGTAGCTTAGGTCTTAAAATGCAAAGTTATTTTAAATATTATAATAAATAGCTAGCTTTATCTTAACTACCTTCAAACTCGGAAAACAACCTCGGATATGTTTCCCGAGCTTGCCGGAAAGGCCCGAGAAGATACGATTGTATCAGTATCACAACAGTACCAATGGTTCTTGAAAATTTTCACCTCGAAATTGAAACATAATGATTAAGGCACAGTCAATGAGCTATGTCATTGCCAATGTGAAGCCCACTCTAGATTCACAATTCTAAATTGAGACCCCACTCCAGCACAATTCCAGTACACCACTTTGCCTTCTTATTGTTAATTAATCGATTCAGAAATTTAAACCAATATTTTAGAACTCTGCTTCTGTGTTTTAGGATGGCTACGGCACTAGCTCACCAATCGTTTTAAAAGATAAGCTTGTAATGCATTATGATGGTACTGTACATGACTACATCCACGTGTATATGCGTCCTCTTTTGACTTAAACTAAAATCTTTTGTAAAGAGATATTGAACATAACTTCTTTTAAAACAATTACAATGATACATGCATGTCATTAAAATGCGTTGGCATTGGATAAGGTCAATTTATGGCTAAAATAATTATCTACAAATTGAAATTTTTGTCTTAGTTAGATATTCATTTGTATACATTTTTAATTATACTGTGTTATGGGTCAGAATAACCCTTGATTCTAGCAAAAATCAATCACAAAGTTTAAACTTAATTTATTTACAGTAATTTATATATAAATACAAAAATACACTTACTCTAAGAATCCTAACTAAAGAGTGACCGTTACAATCTGCCGAATGGATCAAATCGCAATGTCCCAGTAAGTAGCATCTTCGCTAGCCAAGGGTTTTCGGTTCACTTTGCTCCCCGTAAATGGGAGCAAAGTGGACCGAAAACTCTTGGCTAGCGAAGATGAGTAAGTTGATAATTGCTATTAGTTTAATGTCTTCGAACAAAAGTCCAATGAGACTATTCCTTATGAGCACTGTTTACAGGTTATTTATACTTAAATATAAATCTAGCAAATTTTAGAAATTATATGTAAAAGAAGTCACACGAATTACCTGGACAGTCAAGAATATTCTAGAAAGAATAACTGACCACTCCAGAATATTCTATTATACAAACCTACTATATATAACAATTGCGACCAGAAAGCACTGGATGTTGACGTTCATCATCAAGCATTTATCAAATAATATTGTAGCATGCAAATACTGGCTACTGACATTCTCCTTTAAAATTAAAAAAAATTATTGATTCCAATGCTTTAGAAAAGATTGCTAGTGATAAAACTAAAATTTGAGCGTCATTCGTAGAGTTATAAGCGAAATTAAAAAGAGCTCTCATTTCAAGGCGCATGCCATGTTTTAGTTTACATTGGTTTTTCAAGCTGAACTCTCTCTCTCGCTCTCTCTCTCTCTCTCTCTCTCTCTCTCTCTCTTATAATTCGCTTTAAGCATAAATAAATGAATTGTTCATAGCGAATAAGTGCCATTTTGATAAAAATGAGCACACTCTTCATGAAGAAAAGTGACCCCTGTAGAATAATGACCCCCTTATAGATTTAAGTTTTTTAGTATATTTTTTTTTATTATTTGTGAAACAGTCTTTACAATATTATAATCTTTACTGCAATTTACAGAAAGTACCGGAGAGAAGGGTGTATATCTTAGAAATAAAATCCTTTCAAATTGAAAGGCTTGGGGGCAATATTGTACTTCTGAGAATGACACTCATTTCTAATGTAATTTTGGAAATCAAAGCAAATTTGTTATTCCGTAGCATTGATCGCTTTTTCGTAACTTTTCCCAGCATTTTTTTAGATTAAGAGGTTTAAAACATACATATTGGGTTTAAATATATCACTGATGCTATCATTTAACGGGTATAAAATAATTACATCTGTAAACATTCTCTTAGGGATAAAAAAAAAAATGCTATTTTGAAAACCTGGGTTCATAAAATAAAAAAAAATGCTTTAACCTATCTCTACGTAAAGATGTTCTACTACTTAAATTATTGTTTTAAGGAATCACTGTGCATATAATTTTCAATATAAAATATTTCAATCAGACTATAACGCATTTTAATGACATTCATGTATAATTCTAATTGTTTTAAATGAAGTTATGTTCAATATATCTTTACTAAAGATCTTAGTTTAAGTCAAAATAGGACGCATATACACGTTTCATTAAGCGTTAGGTCTGCTTTGCATTCGCGACGCTTAATGAAAAAATTGTATCATTAGGCGGCGATTTATCATTAGTGGTTGATATTGTCAACTGTTAATGCAAGAATTTATAGCATTATGGGGTTGCAATTGTAACGCTTAATGACATTTGTATTATTAAGCGGCATTTTATCATTAGAGGTTGATACAAACCCTATACGCCTCACCCAAAAATATTAATAAAACAAAATCAAACTTGCTTCGCAACCGCATCTTTTTTATTATTTCTGACAAAGCTTCGGTCGGAAAGGTCCAGAAAGTTGAACTGCCTAACTAACTTTGACAGCGATGAACGGGAAGTAACTCTAAAAAATTTCAGATGTTTACATTCAGAGGACGGTCACGTTAAGGTCACGCAGTTGAAATATTATGACTTATTGTTAATAAGGTTTGTATTCCGTTTTTACTACTCATATTTAGTAAACCAACACTTAAGCTGTTCATTTATGTAATTTTATCATATGTATTGAGTGCATTAGAAATTCAGGTACTTTCACTTTGAATTTTGATACTTTTGAAACAAATCATATTAAATGTACTTTAATATGTAATGAGAAATGTATTCTCGACAGCGAATTACCTTTTAGTCAACTTGAATTAATGCAGATTTATTATAAATAACACGGTAGTACATCAGTTTTTACAAATTGTTCAATAATTCTTTACAGTGTTGCTGTTTTTAAAAAATATTCTTATCTTCAAAAATGTATCCTTTAATGTATAATACATGTTTAAGGATGAAAAATGTTTTCTTAATTAAACACAATTTTTATCAACCTAAATAAGTCTCTATTTTTATAGAACGACCATGGATCCTCGCTCTGTAATCCAAGATGTTTGCCGATGTGACCTTTGTGAGACTGCCATAGTACAAAGCTACTGTGACTTTTGCCATGTCAACCTCTGTAAGCTATGTATAGGAGAGCACATCTCAGATGACTATGACAAACATAAAATAGTCCCTTTCAAAAATCGAAGATCAACATTGATTTATCCAAAATGTGAGATACATCCGCAAAAGACTTGCAAATTTCAGTGCAAAGATTGTAACAACATTGTTGTTTGTTCCTCCTGTGCTATATCAAAAAAACACAAGGGTCATGATTTTGTAGACGTTAGGGAAGTTTACAAGACAAAGAAAGAAATTATTAAAAGAGACACAAAAGAGTTAGAAAATCATATTTCCACTACGTATAATGAAACTGCACTGGACTTGGAAAATCAGCTCGCCAACTTAGATGAAGGATATGACAAACTTATAACAGCGATGTCCAAACAAGGAGAGCTTTGGCACAGCGAAATAGAAACCGTTATCATCGAAATGAAAACTGAAATAAACGAGATAAAAGCGAAACACAGAAAAATTTTACAAAAACATTTGGATGAAATCAAACAGATACAGTCTCTTATGGAGCAATCATTGCTAGCTCTTAAAGAAATTGCAAATTCCAATGAAGTGAACCCGACCATTAGATATAGCTCCAAGATCAGAAATTTTAGCAAGCTTCCACCCAAAATTATGGTTAAAATGCCAACATTCATTCCAAAACAAATAGACTGTGATCAACTCTTTGGTTTATTTGGACAAATAATCCCTTTATCTACTGCTACAGAAGAATATGCCTTGTCACTTAAGCCACCCAACACTTCATTCAGAGAACTACTGGATAAACCGGAGCTTGTTACCACAATTCAAACTGAGTATAGCATTCCACGCAGTGTTACCTGTCTGAATGAAGACAGGGTATGGACGAGTGGATGGAACGATAAAATCAACTGTTTCAGCATTAAAGGTTCACTTCTCCGGAAAGTCAACACAGAATCAGGAGAGATGCCTAATGATATAGCTGTAGACAGTAATGGACATATAATATACTTAGACTGGCAAACAAGGACAGTGAATAAAGTAAAAAATGGAGAGATAAAAGTGCTTATCACATTACGGGGATGGACGCCTGTAAATCTGTGTGTCATTTCTACTAGTGATCTCCTAGTGTCCATGTACAGTAATGATAAATCACAGTCCAAAGTTGTCCATTATTCAGGGTATACAGAAAAACAATCATTTCAATTTGATGATGAATGTAAGCCGCTGTACTCGGCAAATGCGAAAATTAAATACATTACCGAGAACAGAAACCATGACATTTGTTTAGCTGACTGGGGAGCCAACGCAGTAGTTGTGGTAAATCAGGACGGAAAACTTAGATGGAGATACACCGGATATTCTTCTGTTACCAAGGTCCAACCATTTCGACCCTATGGTATAACAACAGACAGTGAAAGTCGTATTCTGACAACAGATTGTGACAACTGTTGTATCCACATTCTGGATCAGAATGGTCAGTTCCTCCGTTATATTGATACCTTTGATCTCGATGGTCCTTGGGGTGTATGTGTGGACAATAATGACAATTTGTTTGTGTGCGAGTCTCGCGAAAGCAATGTAAAGAAAATCAAATACTTAAAGTAGACAGACATCAAATTCATTGAGAATGAGGCATAGTCGAAAATTAACCAACAGAAAGAGTATTTCATGCATGCTTATTACCAAAATGTTCTGTAAGATCTATTTCTACTGTAGTTTTGTTCATTAATTTTATTGAATACCTAATTACATTCATTGTTGAATTTATTCGTTCATTTATCAAATTTTATTTTTTATTTTATTGACATTCCTTTAAAATTTGGGGATGTAATTTTCATTTTTTGAAAAAGATTAATTGTCGTTGATTAATTTTATTAACGATGAATTTGCTTGGAATGCAACGGAATTTAACTGATGATATTAAAAAAAACATTTTCATGTTTATATTTCATATATTTTCGATTGGAGATTTAGCTTTCACTTTCAAAAACTAATTTAATGAGTTTGTTTTATAATAATTGTTATTTATCTTGTTTTTCAATTTCATGGTGCGTTGCTATTAAAACATACGCGCAATATTTGTGAATTTTTACTTTTTTTAAAATTTACTATCACTGTACGCAAAATTGTAAAAGTTTCGACCCAATTCATAATTTTTGTACTTTCCACATTTTAAAAAATACTTCTCAATTGTTACTGACATCGTTTCCTAAATATTTGCTCAAAATGTTCACTATAATTAAACTTTGATAATAACAATAGTTAAATAAGTTTTGATTACAGGATGGGGCTTAAATAGTCATATAATGCTATTGTATTTAAGTTTTAAAAATCTTATCTTGCCTTTTATGTCACTGAATAGGAACTGTCTGCTTGTTTAGAAAGTTCATAGGGCTCTTTACCAAAATTGTAAAATTCAAGTCACCCATTGTAGGGGTTTTTACTCTTGGGTAGGTTCAAATTAGTCATGCAAAAACAATCTTTCTCTTTACCTTTATTGCAGTTGAAAAGAAAGTACATGTAGCTGCATACTTAGAAGGACAAAAAGACCTTATACCAAAATTGTAAATTTAAGTCCTCCGGGATAGGTGTTTTGATTCCAGAGCGGGGCCAAAATAGTCATGTGAATAATATTAAAACATATTTTTCTCTACTTTTGTTTATACTGAAAAGGGTGGCTGCATGCTTAAAAAGACCAGAAAGCCCTCAACAAAAATTGTAAATTTTCGGTCCTCTTTGGTAGGGGATAATTTTTCTTCTTTAATTATGCTGACATAATTAAGTAAGGAAATAAGGCATTCTACCAATTTTCTCTTTATTCAATGCCTCGTGGGAATAATTTGTGTCTGGTCGCTGGGGTTATAAGTGGAAGTGGGTATTAGATACAATTTACAAGACATCTTTTGTTCACCTGTTAACAAGGAGCGTTTTTAGAAAAAGCACAACGCTCTTTACAAAATATCCCATTAATGAAAACATATCGAACCAGTTAGTGAAGAAAAAACGGGAAAATTATTTTCTATTAGTATAGTCTTTTACTCTTTCAAAATCTAGGCGAGGACTCTTATTATATCAAAGTTCTTCCCCAAAATTATTGATATCAGCCCAAACTTTATTATGATAAGATTTCAGGTAGGGGGGGGGGCATTACCATATTTAAGTTTTTTGTAAGACCCACGGGCTTAAGTTTAATCCCAGTTAAGACTTTCGAAGAATGTTTAATCAAATGCACATACATGTACGTAGGTCCCTGTGTATTGACTATGGTACTCTTGTGATCGTCAAGGCCTGTCGAACAGCCCAATTTCGATTCATAAGGCTTAGATGCATTTACAGTCACAAAATTTAATAGTTTACAAACGGAAGAAGACACTCATATCCAATATGGATAAATTTACGACATGTCTTACATTACATCATGTAAAAAGAGACATTACATGTATCAAATGACTTTTCCTAATCAAGTGATAGTTATTTTAAAATGTATTCAAATGTAGCAGACGTCAACATGTCCATTAAATGTCAATGAAAGGAGAAGAACGCAATAGATATCAAATATCAGAAATGTGTGATTACATTGTAAATATACAAGTTATAGTTATGATCAAGCAGCCGAGTTTGATAACGCAGGTGCTCCTCTTCTCGGATAGCCAGATTCAAGCAAACCTGATCCATAGTCGGGGGAGGGGGGGGGGGTCGTTATCTAGATATATGTAGATGTTTTTGCGCATGCTATATTATGTGTTCTTCCTGGATAATACTTCATTAAACTCTCTCTCTCTCTCTCTCTCTCTCTCTCTCTCTCTCTCTCTCTCTCTCTCTCTCTCTTAGAAAGTGGAAATTATTTTCTTTATAAATATGTATTTTTTAGAGAAAAGCCTAAGGTCGATTAATTCAATGACATAATTTTTATGGTGTCCAATTATGAACAATAACAGCTTTTTAAACATAATAATTGAAAGAACGTTTAATGTGGAAATAGTAATGATTTTATGAAATTGTTCTGTTGCGTTGCAGTAATATTCGTTAATCAAAATTTTAAGTTTATTTCAATAAAAGTTATCTGATAAAAAAAAATATAATCTAAATGATTCTTGAATTAACATTAATTGAATGTATCCTCTAATTTATTTACCAGTAAGTTTTGACGTTCTTTTCTTATATCATAAATGGACGTGAATTTAACCTTAAATGAAATGACTTTGAAATTTGAAAGTGGACGGTTATGTAGTTCGTTAATGATAATTATAATTATATCATTAACGTTGAGAGTCTTGCCATTAATGCAACTTAAGGGTGTATTCTTGTCATCAATTTTCACCCCAAGTGGGTCTCCATATATGAACATGTCGTAAAATTCAAACTGTTACAATTTTCAACAAAACTTCTAAAATAAATAAAATGAATCATATTTTACACAATAAACCCTTATTAAATGCATAAGTGACAAAGGAATAGGTAAAATTATGTCATTTACGACATACCATAGTCGGCGCGAACAACAATGTGGAGAGGGAAATCCGAAAGGAGAAAGTTGCAAAATTTGCATCATGCGGAGGAACTAAGTCAAATCTTACACGTGTTTATGCCCGAGTTTTATAGGTTACACGATCAGAATTACACATATTCATGCTCAGGCTCACACATCAACACGATTGCATATTCGGATTTACAAGTTTAAATGTCTGCACATTTTGCAACTTTATTGTTTACATTATATTTAGTTAATTAAATCTTCAACTTTGCACACTTTCAATCCGTAGTTTCTGCGTTTGTAACTTCAGGCTCGGCAATAGCACATGCCACATCTGACATGATACAAATTGACAAATGTAAAGTCTACAAGTTTGTCGAATTTTGACATGACCTTATATGGCAACTGCCTTGCTGCGGGAAAAGGCATGCCGTAACCGCCGGACCGGAATGAACGAAAAATAAACATAATATTCAGCTAAACTGTTGCAATAAGCTTTTAATGAACGACACCTTTTCTATCGAAAACACCGGTATTATTTTTAGGAAAAAAATTGAGGTATGATTGAAACTGGACCAAACAGGAAGAGGTTCACGTAGAAAAAAAATCGTTGCCGATGTAACGAATGCGCTAATTTCCGTAATATAATTCTCATGGTATTATAAAAGGAAATGCCTAATATCTTATATCTCTAAAAATAATTGACATGTAATTTAAACTGGAATATAAGTACTCTTTTCTAGAAATGAGACGGATCAAGAAATTTCCTAAGGGGGTAAATATATTTTGAGCGGCATGGGGTTCGAAGACCGCTGTGAGGTCCCATGTAACTCCATTGCTTCTGAATTCTAAGAATTTTGAGAGTGAATTTTTAACCGGGTTTCCGATTATTGAAATAGTAAAAAATGCAGACGGGCGAGTGGCTGTCAAAAAGGTACCCTTATTGTACTGATAACTCCTCGAACAGTTTTCAAGATAGGAAGTTGTTCTTTTGCAGATCATTTATACATATATATCAGAAGTATGCAAATTGCTAGGATTTTGATTTCTGATAATTTATAAAAATATCAGCTGTTGAACTTAGTCATTTTTGGGCAAAAACATTGCATATAGAGTACCCCATTTTTACTCTTGTTATTTTTCTGAATTAGTTAGAATAAACGACCTGCAAGGATTTGGTAATTTTTCGCGGAAAAATTTATGTTACTTTACATGTATTTATACTTTTTTTTGTTGTGTAAGTGAAAGATAAATAATAACACAATCTTCAATAATGATTTTAAAAACTAGCGCATATTTTTTGTGCGCCGTAAATTGAAGTTTTACTATGGGGGGCACTGTAGCTCAAAGATCGTCCATCTGTATTTTTAGACAGGGAGCTACAGACCTCAGCCAACTTCACAAAGTGAGTCTGTATTGAACCGACATTCAGGACATCATACTCAACCCCGTAATAATTGCTTAAAATAATTTTTAAAAAATGTCAATTTTTACCGTACCTGCATGATAGGCTTTTTTTCCTATATATTGCCGACAATGCAAAGAAACATTTCTTAAGATAATTTATACACATTCAATTTCACGACAGTTATAATATAATTAACCTTATCTTTGGAATTTTTATTCATTTTTTTTAATGAGGGTGTCGCTTCTTATGTCTCATATTACCGGGTAATCACAATCTCAAAACCAATGTCTTTAAATAGTTTGTTTTTCTTATCGATAACTTTGCAACTCAGCTGACGGACCCCGTGTAATTTTTCGCGTGGGGGGGGGGGGGGGGGGGGGGGGGGGTCTTGTCACAACTTTGTGGTAGCGATAAGGATACATTTAGAGATATTTTCTTAATTCAGCCGAGGCCTATACTTTAACAATTTGTTGCATGTACTCTAATAACAGTGGCGTTTGTTGCGAGGAAAAAGTAGGGGGTTGAATCCTACCTGTTGCTATGTTCCTAATGGTAAGGTCTAACTTGGCAAAAAAGTGGGGGGGGGGGGGGGGGGCTGAGTCCCCCCCTAGCCCCCCCCCCCCCCCTCCCGGTTCAGACGCCTATGAATAAAAATGCGTATATATCTTTATACACGTGTATTCAAACAAAGTCATTAAATGTAATTTTTTTCAGTTCTAAGAGGATATCTGAAGCCGATCAAATTCTTTACTCGCATCTTTTATACATTCTCTTGATAAAATGTACACCAATCTCATAATTTAATTTTCCGAAAAATAATACTCTATGAAATGTTGTTATCCAGAGATAATATGATTATAGGCTTACCTAATATTTTTGTTCATTTATTCCGTCCCGGCGATTACGGCATGCCTTTACCTGCAGCTAGCCTTTTTCTATCAGTGACGTCACTATTTCCATATAAGGTCATGTCAAAATTCGACAAACTTGTAGACTTTACATTTGTCAATTTGTATCATGTCAGATGTGCTATTGCCGAGCCTGAAGTTACAAATGCAGAAACTACGGATTGAAAGTGTGCAAAGTTGGAGGTTTAATTAACTAATGTAACGTTAAACAATAAAGTTGCAAAATGTGCATCATGCGAAGGAACTGAGTCAAATCTTACACGTGTTTATGCCCGAGTTTTATAGGTTACACGATCAGAATTACACATATTCATGCTCAGGCTCACACATCAACACGATTGCATATTCGGATTTACAAGTTTACATGTCTGGATTTTTTAACACGATTACCCTCCATAAAAGGGTCGCTTTTTTCAAAGCGATGTGAACAGCAGTACGAGTCCTCCGAAAATGACAACTGAGAGATGAGGAAAGGAGGGGGAAAACTCAAACAAAATAATCGCCAACACAATTATTTTAGAACTGCAACTAACGAGCGAAATGAGTCAGAGGAAATTCCAGTAGAGAAAATCGAGATGCATGTAGTTTACAGCAGAAATGAAAGTCGTCAGTGCTTTTAGACTTAGTATAGTTAAAATGGCAACGTTTATGTTACACTATGCCCATCATATAATTTTTTTTTCAAACTCAAGTATCGCATATATATGATCTTATAGATCAAACCATCACCATTACAACAAGCAGGCGATACATGTGTACATGGCGGCCCATGCGGTTACCGAAATGGCAATTTTATGAGAAACACAAAATATTTGAATGTTTATATAGTAACTATTTTCATTTTATTTTAATTGTCGGGAAGTCTACAATAGAAATAAACCTTGCTAATAAACAGAAGATCATAGCTGGAAAGTTATTCTTCAGTTTTATCATTTTTAATAGTGTCTAGTCAAATGCAGTTAAAAAAATATGAAAGGAGACAGCTTATCTACAAATCAGTATTGATTTATTGAGGGGTTTTTTAAGATGATCCTCTAGATATATTCTAGCCAGTCAATAGTTTAAAATAAATCACTGGTCAATATTTTTTCTGAGAATCTTACATTTAAATTATAATTGACTGTCTATTTTCATGTAGAGCTACATTTGTATATATATTTATAGTAAAGATATACAACAGAGTCTAAGAAATTAAAGCATTGTATGTATGCACTATACTTTTTGCAGCACTAATACAATATAAGTCACAACAAATATTAAATGTGACAATGATTAATTTGTTACACAATGGCATGGACATTTAACCTTTAAAATGTAATTTGTTCTGCATATCTAGTCTAAAGCGGAAAACTAACAAGTTAACCATAATTTTGCTTATTATGTATTAATTTTTGTTTAATAGGTGGTAATTGCCACATTATCCAGATAGCTGCAGCATGATGAGAAGAACACTGACACTGTTTTGTCCAAAAAAAATTCCAATTTCTTCCTCTGCATCTGATTCAGTGACAGTCATAACTGTGAAAGGTGGTCAATGTTCCGCAGAAGCAAACCTGTTCAATCCAGCAAATTTCCTCTGCTTTAGAGTACTTCGTTGACTTCATTGACAAGGAAATTGAGCCATCCTTACTGGATGCATCAAGTCTTACTGGGCATAGCATCAAGTCTTAAGACAGTCATGTTTTAGTCAACACCATGTAAGCAGTTGGAAAAATGGATGCTTTTAAAAAACATGTTGCAGGATTTGTTGATACAAAGCTTTTGTTGAGGTCACAATTCCCAAGGTTGCCATCCTATACCCAACAGACTTTAGTTTCATCTTCTAACATTGTAACTATGCTGCTCATGATGCTTTACAAGATGTCATATCCCTTCAAAGACTTGATCAGTCAATTTTGATTCACAGAATAGTTAGAAGGCATCATTCTATTTGCTAAGTGCAACTTTTTCACATGAACATTTGTCAATGAAGAGAATCACGAAGTGTATGGATAGAAAAATAGCTGCCAGTGACGTGAACTATGCAGTTCTAAAGCTAGCATTTAGTAGAGGAAGAGGGCACACAACAAGTTTTGTCAAAAGAGTGTGGAAGTGGACCAAGAGTAACAAAGTCATGAAAGATCAGTACATTCGCTTGCTGAACATTTTGGATATACTTTTATAAGTGATAGTTAAAGCTCATTATATCAGAAGTGTATTTACTGCCTTTGATTTTCATTATTTTTCATTATTCCTGAACTAGTTATTAGTTCCAGTACATGTATGTACTGTATGATGTAACACAACACAACACCCCCCCCCTCCAAAAAAAAAAAATCCTGATAAAGAAAAATTGATAAATTCTACTGATAGTATATTTTGAATCACTCATCGCTATGAAGTGTTCAATTTATGTCAATATTCTAGCTACCTGAAAAGAATAATTTTGTCATTCAGGGAATTTTCATAAAACAAATGTTTTTCAACTGATCAGATGAAGTAATGTGCAACTTCTTATATCAATAGACAAAACAGTATTGTATTGCAACCATATATTGATGTGTGTTCATTTACAATATAACCTAACAGTTTATTAGAATATATCATACACGTAATTGTATGTATACGAACTATCAATATATGCTCTGACCTAGAACGCTTATATACTGGTTAAAACTTATTGATCAGACATCAATCCATTTTGAAGTTGCAGTTTTTTTCATTCCATGTCATTGCTTGCATTCATTGAGAAAACACTGTCAATCAAACTCTATGCATCTATCTGGGTTTTTTTTTCAAAGAAAAATATCAAATGAATTTTTAATTTCATAATTACTACATTATTTTAAAAACTTTGATGAATTAGAACATATAATTAGCAAGAAATACCTAATCTCATTCCATGTTATTCACACCAAGGTCAAGGTCACACCCAGAAGATGGTTTATAAGCACTATTTTTATGATTATTTTAAATTTTATTTTGTTGTATGTCTACTAAATATTCCTGAAATACTTTTCTTTACATAATTACAATTGTTATTGAAAATAAATACACCAATTTTAAAATTTTGGTGAATAAGAGTTTATGTTTGGCTTATTTCGTTACCATAAAATGCTTCATTTGAAATAGGGGGTGGGAATGTAACCAACAATATTTTTTTCTTATATGCACACTAACCCCCACTTTTTATGCCTTCAGTTGGAACCATAATATGTAAAGAAAGTATACAAATTTTTTTTACTTCTATTGCAAGCACGTAGTATCGAAGGGGGGGGGGGGGGCAGGCAGGGGCCACTTTTTTCTCGCGGCAACTAATTTTCTTAAATTTACATATTAAAAAAATGAATAATTATGGAGTCCCCCCCCCCCCCCTCCTTCCGATTTTTTGCTGCATGTAAAAAATAGGTATGAAAATAAGGAGTTAACTATTAATAACGATTAATTGGATTGGGTTTTGATAGATTTTGATGATTCCCATTTTTTGAATGAGTCTGCCCCCCCCCACCTTACTTTCAAAAACGATGCTACGTGCCTGTATTGAGGTTTAGACAACAACATGATGATATGTTTTATGTACAAACATGTGGTATTGGTCTTCGGGAAAAAAATGTAAACTTTATTTTGCTTCGCGTCGGTTGACAATGGTTTTCGAGGGTGTCAATTTCAACTGTTACCCTCCCAAACAGGCACTATTTATATAATATTACATGTCGAAATGAGTTGGCATCGGCCATATTGTCTAATATTAATTCTCACCGAACTAACACTTGTTTAAACTAATTAATGAAAGTGTGACATTACAGTCCGAGGGAAAACAAAAGTGAGTAGTAGGTCCTTCCAGGGCTTCCGTACATGTAACTCTCGCAAGCTGCAAATCATGGACCCCTTTCATAGGAGTTTCCTTTTGGAAGAACTAACGCCAGTTTTGAGATTACCAGGACTTGTAATATTACATGTATGGCTATTACACACACAAGAAAGTGACATATGGACGTCGACTACATGTAAGAGACGAAGCATGGTGTGAAATATTTTATACTCGATCCATGACGTACTTTATTGCCGATGGCCTCTAGCTCTTCACCAACATAACATGAACAAAGAAAAGGTTTAGATGTCAATTGAAATGTTAACTGTTCCTTTGATTGTCGAGTTGTACTGTACATGTCATTTTACAGTTGTGCATGTATATATTCACATGCATTTGTTCAGTGAAGGAAAATACTGTATTTAGTAAAGCGTATGGAACGCCTGAACTGTCTGATCATCGCAAAACAGAATTTGTTTTATTATACTTTCATGTTAAATACTGAAATCTGATTGGTTTAGACGCAGTTGATAATCCGTTCTATTACCCTCAGCGTTAGCAACCCACTAAGCAACGGGTAACACAACGAATTGTTACATGCGCGTAATCATGCGCGTACGGTTCGCCGTGAAATTCACGTCATTTCTATATAAAATCAGTAAAAAAATCTCTAAAATTAAGACATTCAGTATAATAAAATAAATAGTGCCTGTATGGGAGGATAACAGTTGAAATTGACTACCCTCGAAAACCATTGTCAACCTCCGCTTCGCGTCGGTTGACAATGGTTTCCTTGGGGTGTCAATTTCAACTGTTACCCTCCCAAACAGGCACTATTTATATAATGTGCTGTTATAATTACTTTTTGTGTTTTCTTATGGCGATGTGATGTGTTTTTGTCACTATGATTTCAAGTAAATAAATCGGCAGCCTAAATTAAATACATTGTGGATTCGGAGTATAAAGAATCATATGGCTAAATTATTAGATGATATATATGTATAAATTTATTATATTGTATCATTTTACCTTGAGACGATCTCTTAAAGCTTAAGGTTCCCCTTGCAACCGAAGTTTATCTATACCAGAACTGTTACTTTACCTCCCTAATTTTCAATGCAGACCAAACTTCTAGATAGTTTGTGTATTACGATAAATTCATAATGTGCTAAAAACAAACATATTTAGACAATATTTTGATATTTCTATCGATATTTTTTGGCATATTTAGCCTATATTTCATAGAAGTTAAGAAAATATTATCTCCAGTTTTGGCCTAAAATTAGCTTATTTCATGCTATATCTCAAACTTTTGAAATGTGACTCCTACTTGTTTTTCTTTTAAATGATATATTGATTGTATATGTCTATTTGTATGCAAAGTTTTGGAAACATAATATTACTATATTTTTTTTATTTGCGTTATAATTTGATTACTCAAAAATCATCATCATAACTAAATAATAGTTCAGACTCTAAATATTTGTTTGATTTCTTCAAATTATCAATTTTCATGTCAAATTTTAGCAAAAATTTCAGAAAAATTATCATTTCTGTTGGGCCCTATATTTTCAAAAAAATGGCATGTGACATGGGTCACAAATAAAATAATTGAACATTTTAAGCCCCCATCTTTACCTTCAAGAGGTTTTCGGATGATTGACATTTAATGCTATAATTATTTCAGGTGCCAACTTCCTTAAATACGGTGATATGGTTATGTCCTCTCACCCCTGAAATATACTTACACCATTTTCTCTCTATTTTTAGTGAGGCCTGGTGTTATCTGTGTTGCGATCCTAATTCCACTGCTACTCCTTTTTCTGCCACAGGAGATACTAATAACACTATACAAGATGTTGGGATTCATCCTGTATGGTTTGATGCAGAGAATCCGCATCGATTCTTTGGAACAAAATGATAATCATGACAATGGGATACTTTCATTTTTTTACTATCAGCCATCTTCATTTGATATAGTATTTTTACATGTATTGACAAGTATTTTGTTATCCCCTCTGGGGCTAATCTTGTTCGGGATAAAATTTGCCCTGGTGTCTGTTTTTCTGCCATTTGTATGGCTATTTTTAGGGTTTACGACGAATACAATAGGGTATCTCTTAATTATCACCGAGTATTTGTTCCTTATTTACGTACTGTTTCATTTCGCAAATTTAGTTATCACTCTCATTTTACTATGCAAGGCGGAAACGCTCAGGATTATCCAACTAGTAAAAACCCAGAGGTTGTACTCTGTCACTTTTTTTATTGATTTTATATCATCACGTGTGCTATCACAGCTGTTTTTGTTTTGGATTGCTTATTTTGTGATCCCAATAATTGAAGAAACAATGTCTTTGGATTGGGGGACATTTGTGAGCAATTTCGTTACTGACATGTGTCGGACCTTTGTTGGATTCGCTGCTATTAGTGCTGCTGTGTCGTATGTATCGCATTATCTCCGTTTGATTTCGAGATTTTTTTTACACGGCTGCGAAAATGCAACGGCTATATTTGAAACTAACAAAGATTTACAAGAAGGAATGGTCTTCTTTTTAATTGTCAGATTTGTACTGTCAAAGACGGACTTTCAAGAACATGATCCCAACAATCAAGTTGGATTTATACTCCTTCTTGTCGTAACAATATCTTTAAACAGCGTCCATCAATTGTTGGACTCGGAGATTTTCCCGCTACGTGCATTTCCAGCTATCCATATTTTCAAGTCAACCCGAGTTCTGGTTATGTACGGCCTACTCCTGTCCTTGTTTTTATACGTTGATCATGCAGTGTGTCTGCTCGTTGGTTTTGACACTTCCTTTCCAATTGTAATAATGGGATTATCGAAATGTATCCAAATCATTTTTACCATCGACATGTATTATACTATATCAATACGTCGGGCTCTACGTTCCCTTGACAGAGTAAACTACGTGAGATCGAGGCTTCAGCTGCTGGACTGTGTTGGATTCGTCGTTGTAGCATGTGTTGGAGGATTCAGCACGATTCAGATTATTTTGTATGCTTTACTTTGCTATCATAGTGTTCGGAATATATTTCAAATAGTTTCGTCATAAGAAGAGAAGCTTGAAAAAGCTTCTTTAGAAACAGATTTGCTTCACTTACCCAAAACTCCCTCCGTGAATTGGATTAGCAAGGATGATACTGATGGGATGGGTTGTTGTTGTTGTCTTTTCTTGTTGTTGCTGTTGGGATTTTTGGGGGGTGGGGTTGCATTAGTGAAAAAAACTTCCAATGCATCTGTCACTGCTTTATCAACATACATATGTAAATTCCATTCTGTTGTTGATATACGTAAATAAATTTTGGAATTGAAGACTGTTTTCTTAGAAATATTATTTTGTCATGCAATTATGGTATTGATTTTACATTTCTTATATATTTGAAATTAAAATTCCCCATTATCTGTATTAGTGAAAGGGTGTGGAGACTAAAATTTTCATCGTAATACTTTCAGAATATTTGCATGGATCTTTTGAATGGGGTCTATAAATAGTCCCCCCCCCCCTGATTATTTCAGAGTAAATAAACCCACATACTACCACCGTATCTTCACAAAGACAGTCACATTGAATCACTCTTTTTTTTAATAGTAATTGTTATTTTTGTATAAGACATCATAGCATCCATTACTTTAGGAGTAATGCAGTCAATTCTTTACTTCAAAGGACTATTATATTATATAGGCCTAGTATTGTCCCCTTAAATGAACATCATTAATTTCTGTAATTGCTTTGTATAAATATGCATGTAAAGTTTATCATCATTTCCATTTTGATCCAAATGTCCCAATTTTGAAATACAACATCATAAAGTTAACCTTTCCCACCACTTCGCATTTTTAGCATATAACGGCTCGGATCAAAGATTTTGTTTAAAGGAAACACTGAGCAATTGTTTGAACAAACAAAATGTTTCATCAAAGATGTTTCTCTCCAGGACTTAAAAGTGACAAAAAAATGTTCTTCCAAGCGTTGCTCTTTATTTCCCATTCAAAAAAGATAAGAAAAATGCGATTTTTTATTGATTTTAATGAATTAGAACAATTAACGTCAATTCTGACAGTATGGAAAATAAATAAACATGTGAAAAACATATAACAACCATTCTAAAAAAAAAAACAAAGCAATGCACCTGAATTACTTTTAGAAATTGCGAATTATTGGGCCATATTAGTCTCATATTACATATAGTCCTTTTAATTTTTTTATTCACAAAGTATAATGTTTGTTAATGAAATAATCAAAATAAAGAATTCAATTTAATTTCTATTTTTATTTTTACAAAATTCCAACATCAAGTAACACTCTCTTCGCGTGGTTCTTCTGTACTTCCCTTTCCCCCGTCCATCAGTCTGCATGTGTCAGCAACTATTTGGCTGAATTCTGGCTGTGTAAACTCTGTACCAGGCTACAAACAATTGTTGTGGAAAACGTTAATGTACATTCACACCTTTGTTTTGTGATTATAAAGATAAGAGAATCTAAGGCACCGTGGTAATTTCATTGTTTAAAGGTCCTCATATTCATTTATATTTTAACTCAAATGAGCTGATGTTTGAGATACATGTACTGTCATATTGTAAATTTTGAATTTACTGGGTTAGTGTATATACAAAATTCACAATCATACAAAATTTACAATATTATTATCAATTTTGTATTTACACCCAGCCAGTAAATTAGAAATTTACAATATGATGATACCATCAGAGAGGCATCTGCTTGGAATTGAAAGCATATACAATAAAATAGTAGGATTAACCTTGATAATTGACTTAATGTATGCCAGTCCAGTGCAATTAAACTTATTATGCAATGATTGTACATGTTGAAAATCGGTTTACATTTGAATTTCTTGTTTACATATACAATTAACTGGTATACTTACTTTAAAATATTTCTTTTTTGTAGAACACTTCTTTGGAAATTCTATTCCAAAGAAAATTTCTGTTGGTTTAAAATCCTGTAAAAACTGCTTTGGGTCCCTAGAATTTAAAATTTGTAATCAGTAATGGAATTTTTCAAAGTATTTAAAAATTCAAGTCAATTTTTAATGCATTGTATTTGTATATATATTATGCATTGCAAAAAAGTATTAAAGATAGAATTAACAGACATCTGTTCTTCTTTCTTTCAACTATTTTTTTATCTTGACTACTGGTTCAATTAACATAACAAGTGTGACACCTATGCGTACCTGCGAAGTAGGTCAACAGGAAGCTGACCTTCCCCAGAAGTAGGTGCCATCTTTCCTAGATGAGCAGCAAACTGTCTGACCACAGGATGGTAATGGTTCTGTCAAACAAAGATGTTGATAAGACTGATACTCCATACGAATACACTTCTACAGTCAAACAGAGATGTTGATAAGACTGATACTCCATACGAATACACTTTTACAGTCAAATAGAGATGTTGATAAGACTGATACTCAATATGAATACACTTTTAGAGTCAAACAGAGATGCTGATAAAACTGATACTCCATACGAATACACTTTACAGTCAAACAGAGATGCTGATAAGACTGATACTCTATACATTTGTATGAATACACTTTTACAGTCAAACAGATAAGACTGATACTCCATACGAATACACTTTTACAGTCAAACAGAGATGTTGATAAGACTGATACTTTGTATGAATACACTTTTACAGTCAAACAGAGATGCTGATATGACTGACACTCTTTATGAATACACTTTACAGTCAAACAAAGATGCTAATAACACTGTATATGTAACTCTCTAATTACAGTGTAATTGATATTTCCTAGAAACATGCACATCTACGCATTGTGTACAGTATTGTCACATATTAGAATTACAGATCAAAAAGAGATCAACAGAATCTAAAACTCTGGTTTCCCTTTATAAGGCAATGAGAGCACAATTTTGCTGTCTTCCTGCAGTGGCGTCGGAAGCAAATTGAAAGTGGGGGGGGGGGCTAAACTTATCCTCTGAAATTTTGACAAGGAAGAAAAAAAACTAATTCCCAAAATCATGAAAATCCTACTCCGGGGGGGGGGGGGGGGGGGGGGGGGCTATAGTTCCAAAAAAGTTCCAAAACAAAATTCTTACTTACCAAATTTTTTCCCCACAAATCTTGAAATTCCTAACCCGTGGGAGGGGGGAGGGCTAGTATACCTGTGATTCCAACATCTCAATATTTTTATCTTTTCATTGTAAATTTCGCAAATATTATCTTTCTTGCGAGAAAAGTGGGGGGGGGGGGGGGCTGAACCCTTTTTGATCCTATGTGCCCATTGGTTAGGTCTAACTTTGCAACAAAAAGTGGGGGGGGATAAGCCCCTCCCCCACCCCCGGTCCGACGCGTATGTCCTGAACCTCCTATATTATATTTCTATATCAACAGTTGTTGTTATTTCCGATGCTACATTCTTATCAATTTTAGTCTTTATGTCTAGTGGAGATATAAATGTTCTGCAATATGTAAATTTTGCTTTTTATTAAATTCAATGTTGAGAAAATTTGAGGCTATTTTTTTAATGTAACTTATATATATATATATATATATATATATATATATATATATATATATATATATATATATATATATATATATATATATATATATATATATATATAAACGAAGATAAGTTCTTTGTTCAATGTCATTCGGAGATTCAGCTTTTGAAGCCAGTAAATATGTATAAACATATATTACCTTCAGCAGGGGGTTATCTCCCATAACATTGTGTTGCGTGCATTGCTATGTTCAGGGTGCGGTAACTCTGGAAGGGACATTCCACTTCCTTGGGTCTCATTATCATACAGCAGTTCGCTCGACTTGAAATTCTGTAATGTCAATAATTACAGCTTGTCAATGTAGGACTAGTACATGTAGGTATATCTATTTCAGCATGCAAGAAATTTTTGACAAAAGATGCATTGTACATTTAGAAAACTCATGTTAAGATAAGAAGTTTGTATAACATTAGGCTGGTATTTAAAAAAAGGGAAAATGTATAAAAATTTCAAGGTTTTCCTATTGCTACATATGTAGCAAGAAGTTTAACCCACGTATGGAATAAATCATTTCAAATAGTTACGTGGGTTCTATCCAGGTAGACGTTTGTCAAATATGCTCACTGTAAAACACTGACACGTTTTAATTCGCTTTCAATCGACTTTGAATGGTCAGGAAAGTTTGATGATCACTATGGTAATATGCAACTTCAAAGATTTATTCGAATTTTTTTCTAGATATAAAATAAAGTATAACCAGCAAACGCTTCAAACGATCCACTAACAGAATAAATGTCGATTTAAATGATTTAAATAGACACAATACAATTAGGTTCGGTATGTATTTTTCGGATCTAGATTGTCTATAGGCATTTACAAGTCCTCCATTGTTTAAAATGTAATTTTAATTTGGTGAAGTTAAGCATGCATTTAAATCAGAGGTATCCATCATTGCTTAAGGACGTTGGTTCTTGCGATCAGAAGACTTTAAGTTTTTTTCCAAAGTATTTTTTTAAAATGTTCACACATAGATTAACCAAAATTCAAAACAAAATTTTGGGGTCTTCATGCTTTTTTCGGTGTTACGGTGTACTTAATTTTACATGTACCTTTCTGCACTTAAGGTGCCAATTTCACGTAACTTGATTTTCCCTCTGTAATTTTTTATCGGAATGAATCATGCCATCAAATACAATTTCATACTATTTAAAATAAATAGAATTAAAATTGAAATAATGAAAACATTTGAAATTTTTTCACCTAATTTGACCTTTTTGCACTAATAAAACGCTATTCAAGTCATGTACAATTCAACATGCAATGAAAGTATTTCAAAGTCTCAAACTTTATCTCAAATTATATTACACTTGTGAGAAAAATCTTTTAAATTCAAAAGATAAAACCAAAAGTACATCTATGATGTAAAATTTGAGATATAACATGACATTAGCTAATTTTAGGCAAAAATTGGAGTTCATTTTTCCTTGACTTTTATGAAATGTCATTTCAGTATGTCAATATATGTCGAAAGAAATATTGAAATATTGTTTAAATATGAAGATAAACCAATGCACAAACTATCTGAAAATTTGGTCTGCACTGAAAATAAAAAAGCTTAAGTTACTTTAAAACAACCAAGTTATGAAAAATATTCTTTTTCTTCTTAAAAACATTTCGCCGCAAAAGATGGTCTCTTGCTAAAGTCAATTAATATGTCATTTTCCCTTAACTATTTCATTTCAAATAGTTTATTTGGCATTGAAAAATATGAATTTCCAAGTAGAATTAATATATGATGCATAATGTCTATACTAGAGGTGATCTACAATGGTTACCCAAAAAGAGGAACGAGCCTCTTTCAAGGTATCACACCGGTAATTGTTTTCACTATGTAGCACTATAGAGGGGAAAAAATTCTTAAAAATCAGTTTGTATTCCTCATGACAAAATATTCGGAGGAAATGTTATTTGTTACCTATCTCATCAGCTAACACCATAGAAGGGCAAGCGATGCTGCATTTTCTCCAAATATCTAGCTCCAAACAGATCTACCCTCAAAACCACGTGTTTTCCATTTATATGTAAGCAGACTGTACACTCCCAGGAAGCTGCTGCATGTGCCCTGAAAGAAGTAGTCCCTGTGAAAAAAGATCATCACCTAACAAAATACATGAAATATCCTACTCAGTGGTACAAAAAACCTTAAAACTGAGTAAAGGAAAATGTAAAAATGCAGTCAAGGAAAAAAAAATTCTGAAGTATATATGGAACTACAATTGACTAAGATCATTTTGATTAGCCGCTAAGTTCTAAGTTCATTTTGATTGGCCGCTAAGTTCATTTTGATTGGCCGATTACCGGTGTGATACCTTAAACATTACGTAAAAAAGCAAATTTTTGATCATTTCTACTATAAACTGCACTGAAAAAGGGCCCATTCTCTGTAGCTTAAGTGCACTCGTTCTTTGCATACTTACTCTAAGCCAGGAGATATGGAGATAAATGCATAATACATGTATTAACAAATTGACGAAACAAAAAATTTAAAATACACAAATCTAAGACCATGTGAAAAATTCTACGCGTCACGAAGTTCAGGTGCGCAATCAGGTGTAACGAAAGTGCAGGGTTTATATACCTTGGTGACAGTGCTTATTTATGTGCATTTTCTGTTTGAAATAAGGCATTACCCTTTATATAATCCCGACTGAGTAGCACTGAAATGTAGGATGTACGTCCACACCTTGTGTTAAAGGGGTCTGTGGATTATTCGGGGGCTGAATGGATTGCTGCAATAAAAAAGAAATATGGCGGATAATGACTTTTCGAGTGGTGTTTAATTTTTTTTATGTGTAAAGCAGTACTATATTAAATAGAAAGAAAGCAAGTAATATGTGGCTCACATTACAAAATATGGATTTCTATTCCTCTACTAGAAGGTTCATGTTGGGAGGACTAACAGCAGTATTGAGACTAGCAGGACTTGTACTCTTACATGAGTTTATATTGTGGATGCAAGATAGGGGCACTCTGGGTATGTATGATATTGACAACATAATGTGAACTAACATAACTGTATAAGCTTTATAACTAAAAAAAACATTTATCTAAAACATTGGGCTAAGATTTAAAGAGGTAGCTCTTCACCAACAGAACATTTTTTTTTTAAATGCAAATATTAATTATTGCCATTTGATAATGGATACATATTAAATATTTTTTATTTTGCTATTTTCAAATGTTTTTATCATTATTAGTCTGCTATTGTATCATCATTGTGTACTATTATGGTTTTTCATGTATTCAAGTGGATTGAGTACATTTGTCGTTGTGTGGTGTACTTTTAACATGATGTGATGTACAAATATTATCTCATTTAGTGGTGTGCTTGGTCATAATAAAATGAACTCATAATTATGTTGTCTTTATTACTGCGCATTTGTGCTTTTGTTTTTGTGTGCTAACGTTTATGTACGATACATGTATGTTTTCGGCACTATTTAAAAATCAAAAATAGTAATAGAATATAAATAGTAATAGGAAATAGAAATGGAAAAAAACGGGAGAGCTTTACCAGGTAGTAGAACGTTTATTGAGAGATTTTAAAATGAAAAATTTATGTATCATTATATTTTGAATATGTAAAATGTATATATTATAAATGCATGTATCAAAACTGTTCAAAAGCAATATACAGTGTTTAGGAGTTACTGTGCTATTGGAGATGATGAAATATTTCAATTTATTTGATTGCGAATACAGTGTACGTCATGTGGATTTAAAGTATAAAGTTAGATTTGTTTTAATTAGTTGTAAAATGAACAAAACATGTCATATATCTCTTCTGAGTAGCATTTCAGCACCAAAACACGAAATTTTTTAACCTTGAGACGATCTTCCTAAGTGTGCTTGCAACGCCACTAGGTCAAAACACCTTTCTGAATAACTAACTAGTGAAAAAATCATTTAGCATGTTCACTTTTAACATTGAATTTAATTGAAAAATAAGTGATTTTATCTGACGTTAACCCATTAAACTAGCATAGTGTTGCTCTTTTATGCTATGTATCAAATCAATTACAAATCCTCGTTATCCTTGCAACACTCAAAATTTTCAAGATACATTCATATACTTTACAGTATTGGCCGTTTGCGTCGTTCATTAGATTAGCTACGTTTTGTACGAGTAATATTAAATGCACACCAAATATTGACAACAGAAAAAGCACACCACACATGTACAGTGACAAAAACACATCGCATCACGATAAGCACACAATAGAATTGCATTAGTTTTGTCATGTCTTAGGGTAAGGAAAAGGTTCCAATATTCAAAGAAGATGGGGATAAAATAGCGCAAATGACCTTTTGGATTTGTCGTAAAATACAGTTCAATTTTTTTTCTACTCAATCTATTTGATGTTGTTATAATACAAGTTTGCAAAACCACAATTTTTAACTATATTCAGTTTTGAATATTTTTTACAAACGATAAGAAAAAATATTGCCTTTAATTTTGGTGGTATCGAACCCAAATCTAAAATGCCTAGTTCTAAAGATTACCTTAAGTCTGGTGCTCTAACCATTGAGCCATTTCAGTCACAACAAATTATACTGAGTGTTTAAATGCTACATATAAAACAAAATTATATTTTTGTTACATGTATTATGAAGCATAAACACACTATATGTATATAAAAGACAGGCATTGAAGTTCTAAAAACTGACACTAATAGGATGTTTTGATACGCACACGCCAGTTTAAATAAATACAATGCAAGTATTATACATACTAGTATTTCGATGTACATGTAATGTTAAAAATACAGTTTTGAATTAAAAAAAATTGCTTCATTGTCTTAAAAATGTGTACATCAATTTCACTCTTTTTTAGGGACGTATGATTCTCTCTTTGGCGTGATCCTGATAACTCTGCTGTTCCTCTTCCCACCACAGGATATGCTTTTTACTCTGTACAAGATACATGGATATCACTTTTATTTGTGGCTGCTGCTTTACCCTCCAAATAAATTGAAATTTCAAGACTTCCATTACCAATTTTCAATCATGATCATAACCAGTCCCTTGCTGTTTATCGGAAAGAAATCTGTTTTGGTATATATAGTAATTATGGTTTACCGGCTAATAATTTGGAAATATTTAGGATTAGAGATGGATTCATATAAAGAAAGTAAACTCTTAAAAATAACAGAATATTTTTTCATCTTTTATGCACTCTATTGCTCTATAAAGTTATTTATCACTCTCGTCAAGCTCTTCATAGTCGAAGCTTTAAAGATTATCCAACTGGTTAGAACCCATGGGTTGTACTCTGTGACTATTTTAACTGATTTCATATCATCACGTGTACTATCACAACTGTTTTTGTTTTGGATTGCTTATTTTGCGATCGCAATAAAAAAGGGCTATGAGACCATGGATCAAGAGACAATGTCAAGGGAGGACTTGCAGGTGTCTGTGTGCAACTGTACTGACATGTGTCGGTCCATTGTTGGCTTAGCTGCCGCTAGTGCTGCTGTGTCATATATATCGCATTATCTACGATTGATTTCGAGATTATTTCTTCACGGCTGCGAAAATGTGACTGCTTTATCTGAATCTAACAAATGTTATCAAGAAGGAATGGTCTTCTTTTCAATTGTCAGATTTGTACTGTCAAAGACGGACTTTCAAGAACGTGACCCAAACAATCAAGTTGGATTTATACTCCTTCTTGTTGTAACAATATTTTTAAATAGCGTTCATCAATTGTTGGACTCGGAGATTTTCCCGCTTCGTGCATTTCCAGCTATCCATATTTTCAAGTCAATCCGAGTTCTGATTATGTACGGCCTACTCCTGCCCTTGTTTTTGTACGTTGATCATGCGGTGTGTATGCTTGTTGGTTTTGACATTTCCTTTCCAATTGCAATAATGGGATTGTCGAAATGTATCCAAATCATTTTTACCATCGACATGTATTATACTATATCAATACGTCATGTTATACGTTCCCTTGACAGTGTAAACTACGTGAAATCGAGGCTTCAGCTACTGGACTGTAGCATGCGTCGGAGGATTCAGCACGATTCAGATTATTTTGTATGCTTTACTTTGCTATCACAGTGTTCGGAATGTATTTCAAATAGTTTCGTCTTAAGAAGAGAAGCTAGTAAAAGCTTATTTAGAAACAAATCTTATATGTCGTCTGCTAAACTTACCCAAAACTCCCTGCGTGAATTGGATAAGCAAGGATGATACTGATGGGATGGTTTGTTGTTGTTGTTGTTGTCTTTTCTTGTTGTTGCTGTTGAGTTCTTGGTGGTGGGGGGGGGAGGGTTTCATTTGTAAAAAGAAAAAACTTCCAATGCATCTGTCACTGCTTTATCAATATAAATTCCATTCTGTTGTTGATATACGTAAATAAATTTTGGATTTGAAAACTGTTCTCTAAGAAATATTTTTTTTTTCATGGTATTGATTTTACATTTCCTATTTATTTGAGATTATCATTCCCCATTATCTGTATTAGTGGAAGGATGTGGAGACTAAAATTTTCATCGTAATACTTTCAGAATACTTGCATGGATCTGTTGAATGGGGTCTTTAATATATAAGACATCATAGCACCCATTACTTTAGGAGTAATGCAGTCAATTCTGTGGGCCTAGTATGGTCCCCTTAAATGAGCATCATTAATTTCTGTAATTGCTTTGTATAAATATGCATGAAAAGTTTTTCATAATTTTTATTTTGATCCAAATGCCCACAATTTTGAAATATAACATCATTAAGCTCACCTTTCCTGCCACTTTCGCATTTTTAGCATAAACGGCTCGTATCAAGCAGTTTGAAACACTGGGCGATTGCATAAACAAACAAAAGGTCTCATCAAAGATGTTTCTATCCAGGCCTTAAAAGTGACAAAACATTTTGCCTTCAAAGTGTTGCTTTTTATTTCCCATTCAAAAAAGATAAGAAAAATGACAATTTTTATTGATTTTAATGAATTACAGAAAATAGCGTCACTTTTGACGTCATATATTGGCAGGATGGAAAATAAACATGTGAAAAACATATAGCAACCATTCTAAAAAAATAACAAAGCAATGTACCTGAATAACATATAGAAATTGCGAATTACTGGGCCATTTTAGGCTCATATCACATATAGTCCTTTTAATTTTTTCATTCACAGTACTGGCTTTATTGTTAAGTATAATGTTGGTTAATGAAATAATCAAAACAAAGAAATCGATTTAATTTCTATTTTTATTTTTATAATTCAAACATCAAGTAACACTGTCCTCGCGTGGTTCTTCTGTGCTTCCCTTTCCTCCATCCATCATACTGCATGTGTCAGCAACTATTTGGCTGAATTCTGGTTGTGTAAACTCTGTACCAGGCTACAAACAATTGTTGTGGAAAACGTTAATGTACATTCACACCTTTGTTTTGAGATTGTAAAGATAGGAGAATCTAAGGTGGTAATCCCATTGTTTAAAGGTCCTCATTTTCATTAATGTTTTGACTCAAATGAGCTGATGCTTGAGATTATACCGTCATAGTGTAATTTTGAATTTACTGGGTGGTGTACATGTATATACAAAATTCACAATCATACAAAATTTACAATATGATTATAAATTTTGTATTAACACCCAGTCAGTTAATTCGAAATTTACAATATGATGATACCCTCAGAGAGGCATCTGTTTGGAATTGAAAGCATATGCAATAAAAAAGTAATATTAACCGTGATAATTGACTTACCGTATGCCATTGCAATTAAACTTATTATGCAATGATTGTACATGTACGTGTTGAAAATCGGTTTACATTTGAATTTCTTGTTTACATATACAATTAACTGGTATACTTACTTTAAAATATTTCTTTTTTGTGGAACATTTTTTTGGAAATTCTATT
This sequence comes from Magallana angulata, assembly GCF_025612915.1. Taxonomy (NCBI): domain Eukaryota; kingdom Metazoa; phylum Mollusca; class Bivalvia; order Ostreida; family Ostreidae; genus Magallana; species Magallana angulata. Next base: position 48,598,486 of record NC_069114.1, read on the forward strand.
CCAAAGAAAATTTCTGTCGGTTTAAAATCCTGTAAAAACTGCTTTGGGTCCCTGGAATTTAAAATTTGTAATCAGTAATGGAATTCTTAGATTTTATAAAGTATTTAACAATTCAAGTCAATTTTTTTTAATGCATTGTATTTGTATATATATATTATGAATTGCAAAAAAGTATTAAAGATAGAATTAACAGACATCTGTTTTTCTTTCTTTCAACTATTTTTTTATCTTGACTACTTGTTCAATTAACATTACTGGTGTGACACCTATGCATACCTGCGAAGTAGGTCAACAGGAAGCTGACCTTCCCCAGAAGTAGGTGCCATCTTTCCTAGATGAGTAGCAAACTGTCTGACCACAGGATGGTAATGATTCTGTCAAACAAAGATGCTGATAAGACTGATACTCCATATAAATATACTTTAAGAGTCAAACAGAGATGCTAATAACACTGTATATGTAACTCTCTAAGCACAGTGTAATTGATATTTCCTGGAAACATGCATGTTCTACACATTGTGTACTAAATACCTACAAAGTTTCACTAGATTCTGTGCAGCAGTAAAAGAGAAGTTGCATTTACAAAAGTACCGGACTGTACATGTACATGTATACAAAACAACCCTCCTTTAGATTGGATCAGATATGTTCTACACAGGCCGGACTAACACTCCTCTGGCATGAAATTCTAAGGGGTCCAGACCCCAACCCCCTCTATATTCATGTATGCATGCAGTATTGTCACATATTTATGATCAAAGATCAAAAAGATATTCCCAACAGAATATGAAACTCTGGTTTCCACTTATAATGCAAAGAGAATACAATTTCGCTGTCTTCCTGAAACCTCCTATACCGTATTTCTATTTATCAAAACTAATACATGAATATTATTTTTTGTCACAAAAAACATTCAAATAAAATTTCTTTTAGAACTACATTTGTTCATATTTCTGATGTTCCATTCTTATCGATTTAAGTCTTTATGCTTAGTGGAGATATAAATACTGTAAGTTTGCTACAATATGTAAAACTTGTTTTTCATAACATTCAATGTTGAGTAAATTTGAGGCTCACTTTTTTAATGTAACATATATATAATAAACGAAGACAAGTTCTTTGTTCAATGTCATTGATAGATTCACATTTTAAAACAAGTAAATATGTATAAACATATATTACCTTCAGCAGGGTTATCTCCCATAGCATTGTGTTGTGTGCATTACTATGTTCAGGGTGAGGTAACTCCGGTAGGAACATTCCGCTCCCTTGGGTCTCATTATCAAACAGCAGTTCGCTCGACTTGAAATTCTGTAAAGTCAATACAGTAAAACACGCTAATAACGAAGTCCTAGGGACGGGTAAGTTAACTTCGTTATAAGCTTAATTCGTTATATCTGTCAAGTTTACAACATGAAATAGAGACTTGGGGAATGGAATTCACTTCGCTGTAAGCGTCAATTCATTATAAGCGTGTTCGCTATAACTGTGTTTTACTGTATTTACTTTATCTCTTCCACAAGGCATTTTTGGTAGAGTTTATCATGTTAAAACATCAAAAAATTATAAATGAATACATTTGATAAACATTGTATGAAATTCCTTTGAGTGTGTTCCATTGTTTCAACAAAAGATTTTTGTGGATTATCCGGTGTTGGCTGAAATCTTCTTTCATAAATTCTTAATAAAATATATAAAATTTGTGAAAATCAATTTTGGAGGCATAAATCCCTAAATCATTGGGTAACAACAAATTAAATGGTCACCCATCCTCGGATTCTACAGCAATACCGTAGAACACTTCAAAATGGACACACTAAGCCTTTATGTAGTAGCACCTCATAGACTCACTAAATTAAATGTTCTAAGCTATGGTGCCAAAATGAAAACTTTTATACCAAAGTAATTCTTTAACAATGTTAAAATGTACGTCGTAGAACAAAGACACCCATTGCTCAAAAATATGGTGCCAAAAAATAAAACTTTTATACCAAAAGTAATACTTTGACAGCTGTGTTCACACCAAATACAATGCTCAAAAATATGGTGATAAAAAATAAAACTTTTATACCAAAAGTAATACTTTGACAGTGTTAAAATGTAGGTCCCACATTAAGTTGTCTATACTATCACAAGACATGTATAGAGTGGCCCCCCTTACTCACCACCACAAAACTTCGTAGAACGGCTAACAGAGCCACACAACAGTGTCCGTCCTGCTGAAGACTCAGGGTACAGATCCTCTTGATGAATGCCAGAACTCGTTGCTGGGAAATCTGAAATGAAAAATCAAACAATCAATAATCCCGACTATTAAAGAATCAGGTAGATTAGAAAGGAACAGGAAACAGATCAGCCCTGACCTGTCGTCGTCTTCGTCCCAGCATGCACTCCACACAATCCAGCACCAATGAGGTGTCATCACTGGACACGCCTACAATGTTGATTGACAGGTTACATGTTATGAAATGTACAAACTAAGTGAACTGTAAACAATTTGTATTATACATGTATCTAGCCCTTTTATAATAAAAAGAAATATTTCTTCATCATCATGACTTGAAGATCATGAAAATGTCTTAAACAATAAAAAAAATTAAATGTATAAAAAGAAAAAACCATCTGAAAAATAAGATACCATCTCCCAATAAAAGGGATAAAGGATGAGGAGATATACTTTTAAGCGTGCAAGAAATTTTTGCAAGGTTTGCAAGAGCCTCGCCATTGCAAACTTATCTTGACAAGAAACAAGACATTGTCTCTGGTAATCTATTTTTTCTAGACAATTAATTTACATCTTTATCACAAAAATTAGTCATTGCAAACCAGTTCATATTGGTAAATCGTTGTCTTGATTAAGAGTTGGTTACCTGTAACAGTATACATAAATTAGGTGTCATCATTGAATGGGGTAATAGAGAAGTGTTAATGAAAGACTCACCGGCATGTACACTCAGGATACTGTTGTACAGATGGGTGTAGAACCTCATGGGGTCAATATTCAGCACTTCTCCTTGCCCCATCAGAATAACAAAGGCAGTTTTTATACAATGGAGTGACTCTCTATAACCCAGGTTCTGTAACAAACAAAATATAAAAAGTTTATATACAGTAAAACACGCTTATAACAAAGTGCCAGGGACGGGTGATTTTACTTCGTTATAAGCGTAATTCGTTATATCTGTCAAGTTTACAACATGTAATAAAGTCACAGGGAATGAAAATCACTTCGCTGTAAGTGTCAATTCATTATAAGCGTGTTCGCTATAACCGTGTTTTACTGTATTGTCAAATTTCACAAAAACCCAAGAAGAACATGTTATCCCTGTAAACTGTTCAACTAAAGTAGAGTTGGCTGACCTTTTATACATATCTCACATGCCCAGTAGAATTATTTATATTTGGCTTTAGGTCATCTGTACGACTTACCCCTGAGTCTATCAAATTGTTGAACACATTGAACAAGTCTTCAAAGAAATCCACATTAATTAGATGGGCAAATCTGTGAAAATAGAGATAAGCGTTGTTAGTATAGCTAAAACAATCCTTAGAATCACACACATACCTGCATCTTGCCCGAGACTCACAACTTAAGATTCTTGACATGCTTGTGTAATGTGTAACACATTATATGATATAGGAGTAATGGTCCACTTACCTGGCTAATCCTTCTAACACTGTAGACAACAGGGAGGACTGATGCAGGCTCTTCAAGACTCGGAAGTATGTGTGGAATATAGTTTGAACGATTTCTGTGTGCTGAATAAAATATTTTTTATGTTATTATTGAGTAGATTGAAGTTAATTGTTACTATTATCTAAGTTCTTATTGTCAATGATGCTAAATATTTGGAATAGATTTTAGGGGAATGTCTCAAAGGTCAAATAGTCATTGCAAACACAGGATGACCATCTTTAAGTCCTCCTTAAAGATAGCTTAAAGGTGTTTAAAGGTAGCTTAAAGACGATCTTTAAGCCACCTTTAAGCTACCTTTAAGCTATATGTATTGCTTAAAGGTGGCTTAAAGAAAGCGTAAAGATGGCTTAAAGGCAGCTTAAAGACTATCTTTAAGTCACCTTTAAGCCACCTTTAAGGACAACTTATAGGTCCTTAATGTCCAAACTTCTTTAAGCCACCTTTAAGCTACCTTTAAGCCATCTTTAAGCCATCTTTAAGCCACTAAAAAAAATTTAATTCAATGTTGTGCTTAATTTCCAACAAAATGTATTAACTTTATGAAAGAAAAGGTATTAAAACGGTATTTGTTCTAGTAAGAAAAACGGAAAAAAAAACACAATAAAAAACCGACCTCGGCGAGAATTGAACCCGGGGCACTTAGTTTACTAGCATCACCACACATCCTCTGCGCCACGGCAACTTATATATATATGAGCGTTTTTATATTCTATATATCAGTGGATATTGAATCACTGTATTGAATGTGTTTACTTGAAAAGATTTTGACAAACCATTCAGTTTGTAACTATCAATTATATATAATTTATAAATTACATGCATGCATGTATTTAGAATGAAATACGGAACTTGGTCTTCAGTGAACAAAAATATATTATACCTAAATGGAAACCGTTAGGTTCACTATAGTAGGCTTTCTGACATGTAGTTAATAAATTTAAACCGAGTAGATATACGTTCATCTTATTTATAGCTATTAAAATGTAAGAAAGAAAATGAAATCATTTCTTTTATTAAATGCATTGATACTATTAGGGTATTTGTTCAATTTCCCGCAATTTCCAGGTTTTCATGATCGTGGCGCCGTTCCAATATGTTTAAATATTTACATGTAATTGTATGTACATGATTTATAAACTATCAATTCTATAACAAACAAAATTACCAATTACCGGTGACGTATTTACTGCATGTGGCAATTGCAAATGACTTGTACATACAATTGTATGATGTGCCAGGCCGGGTATATTTGACATATTTACCCTTATACATATATTTAAATAATCAACCCCTATTTATGATCACAGGTACATTAATTAATTAGCCTGAAGATTTTACTCTTACAAACATGTATCGTTAATTTGTAGACGTAACATCTTTGAAACCCAGAGCTAGGAAATAATACTTTGAAAATGAATTACAAATGTAAATTAACTTTTATTCACTAGACTTATCGTATACTCGTACATACTAAGATTCAACGCCTTTAGAAAAACCCTGACGTGCACCTGGGCATACGACACACCTGTTGTGTATATCTTGTATATTCTGTGTTAGTTCCAGGGGTTTTCTTAAGTTGGACAAACAATAGACTTTAATTAGATATACACAAACATGCACCTGGGCACACGACACAACTGTTGTGTATATCTTTTATATTCTGTGTTAGTTCCACGGGTTTTCTTAAGTTGTACAAACAATAGACTCTAATTAGATATACACAAACGAACAAAACTATGTCTAGACAAACAAAGCAGTAATATCCTGTCCGATATAACAAAGGCAGTTGAGAGTCTTTTCATCTTTAACATGTATCTAGCAGATCTAGAGTTAGAAATAATGAAAATTGAAAAAAAATACAAACCTTAAACCGATTAACAAATTAAATCATGCATTTTTGGTTCATTATCTTTATTTTGTTTAATAACCGGATGAACTGAGAGAGAGAGAGAGAGAGAGAGAGAGAGAGAGAGAGAGATTTTTTTTCACCGATTAATTTATAATAGGAAAAAAACATATTTTAATAAGTTTTATGCACATATTAAGATACAGAGACTGCGCTCATCCCTACAATAATTTTAAAACCCCCAAAAAATTATAAAGAATTTTATAACGGCAATCTGTGTCCATCGGAGCCGTGCTGATGATAGCGATCTGTGTTTAATGGAGCGACGATTAAAACCGCCTGGAACACCCCCCCCCCCCCCTTCCTTGGAAATTATATTATCACTCGGATGACCCCCTTCCATCTCTATAAAAGAGCTTTTGCATTTAATATATGTGTTTATTGTTCAGCTTGATCAATATTGACTTAAAGGCCACTTAAAGACAGTGTAAAGGCAGTGTAAAGAGAGCGTAAATGCCACTTAAAGATGCTTAAAGGTGGCTTAAAGGTGGCTTAAAGAAGTTTGGACATTAAGGACCTATAAGCACTTGCTTAAAGGTGACTTAAAGGCAGCTTAAATGTCGTATAGCCTTTAAGCTCCTTTAAGTCACCTTTAAGCCACCTTTAAGGACTTGCTTAAAGGTGGTTTTTCGTCCTGTGAAAGCCATCATATTGCATTTTAGCAAAATTTGTAGTGTACATACCTTAAAAACACTTTTATCATTGTAATTTTCTATTTATTTAAAGCTATACCAAATTTTAAATGATGAAAAATGCTAACTGTACTCCTTGCTATCATTCTGATTATTTGTGCACATAGATTTCTTGACAAAGAAGCATAAAAGCCTGAGTTACCATCTTAATCTTTTTGTTTTTGTCCTCTGATGCTTTTGTTTCTAGAAGTTCATGCTCCAATAGCTCCATCTTCTTCTTTTTCTAAAATTTAATACTTAAAATTTAATTAAAAACAACACATACATTTACAACTGTAACTAAAATGTTGAAAACCAGAAACAAAAACATAACTGATATTTTTAAAATAAATCCTGAATGTTTTCTATCTTTTTAAAAAATTGATTTAAGACAGCCCGTACTTTGCGCTCTCGTCGAGACATCTTCTTCATCATTTCTTTCCTCGTCTTCCCATCCTGCTTCACCAAGTCTCCCTCATAGTCCACCTCTTTGATTTTGAGACTTAGAAACGAATCCAGCACCTTAAGGTAAACACAGGTATATTCAGGTGTTTACAGGTAGGAACAGGTGAGAGAGTTGTAACAATATTAACAAAGGTAACACAGGAAGATATCCTACCTCTCTCTTGACCTTGAACTCGCGGATCTTGACCATTCTACTTATGCTCTTCACAATCTAGAAAATTAAATGCAGAATCTCTACATCAAGATAGTAAAAAGAACAACTTATCATTACCGGTACTACTGTTTGGAAGTCTTAAAATTAAAACAAAGAAAGAAGTCTTGCAATTTTAACAAACTTCATGCACTTGTCTCATACTTCAATTCATTCCAATAGGAGTAACAAAGTTTATGTTAGGCTATCAATATGAGTAAATTCAGTTATTGGAAAATTTAAGAATGCTAACCTCCAACGACACTTCTCCTGACTTGTCACTTCTGAATATCTCTCTGACTGTGTTACATACAATATCCCTGACCTACAGTAATTCAAACAACAACATGACTATATGCAATCACAGTCGAGTATGAGTTGAAATATCTATCTTACATCAGCAGCTCAGTGATTGTGACATCTCTCAAAAAAGCAGTACATGTATTATCACTAAATCTTTTATGTTATTTTATATTCTCATGAGTCACCATCAGATGTTATGCTGGAACTGACTTCACTCAAGATGCGAGTTCAACAGAGTCGGTGCTTGAGGGCACTCGCGCCAAAATTCCCTATATCTGCAAAACAAATTTTGGTGAGTGCTCACAAGCACCTGCTCTGCTTAACACGCCTCCAGACCTACCTCCTTGTTTCCCTTGTTCATGTGGGGCACCAGTACCGTGATGATGTTGTTTCTGTAGTTAAAGTGGGGGTGTGCCTTCAGGATTTCACACAGGCATTTAGCGGCCAGCACCGACAGGGACTGTGAACGAAGAAAGGCATCAAACCAAAGAGTCATTCCATATCCCAAATACATCAACTTTTATTCACAACTACTATGTTTAGTTAAACACCTGTGATAAATTATTCCACAGTAACTAATCTTCTACAGTAACAAAGGACTGCTTGAGTGCAAGAAATACTTGCAATAACAATATTTTTCGCAAAATTTCCTCTCAATAAACTTGCATGTCATATCATAATTTACTTAAACATGTGTATATCAATCACAGACAGGTAAATAGATAAACTATGTATAGAGTTAAAAATATCCTGGAATGTTGTGTTTCTGACTTTTTACATGATCAGTTCACTAGCTTAGATACCTGAGAAGCAGCAGGAGAAGGTCTCAGTTCTGCCCCACTCTTCCCAAATCTGTTATCCTTGTCTTCCACAAGTTTACCTAGGACACAAAGAACACATCAATTCACACTGTCAACATAGTACATCTAGCTTATGCTGAATATATATTATTATACTTTCATGTTAAATACTGACTGGTTTAGACGCAGTTGATAATCCGTTCTATTACCTTCAGCGCTAGCAACACACTTATCTACGTGTAACACAACGAATTGTTACATGCGCGTAAATTATGCGCGTATGGTTCACCATGGAATTCACGTCATTTCTATATAAAAGCAGTAAAAAAATCTCTAAAATTAAAACATTCAGTATAATAAAATAAATAGTGCCTGTTTGGGAGGATAACAGTTGAAATTGACACCCCTCGAAAACTATTGTTAACCTCCGCTTCGCGTCGGTTGACAATGGTTTCCTCAGGGTGTCAATTTCAACTGTTACCCTCCCAAATAGGCACTATTTATATATTGCTGCAAGTTATAACTTTCCAAAATTAAAACGCTTACAAGTACACAAATTCTATTCAAAATAAGAAAGACCTTTACCTTTACATGTCATTTCTAGAAACTCTAAGTACTTTTTGTAGTTCGACAAGAAAGTCTCTTCAAAGTCCCGGATTTTTTTGGTTTCTTTCTTCAGCTATAATAATAGTTTCAACACATATTTCAATTTGAATTATTATATTTTTTTTTAACAATACAACAAAGAAGATTTTTTTAAAAATATTTCAACATCACATGATGAGAAAAATTATGTTAAGACAACAGGATTCTGTATATGAGTACAGGAATTTTATTTTCAATTTCTTTTAACAACAACATATTAAATAATCTACTATATTTACATGTACTGCTAGCTTAAATACATTTAAAAGTAAGATATAATTATTTTTTCTTTAGTAAAAGGTATATTGCAGCACTGCTTTTGATGAATTTTATTTGCAAAATTACAATTCTATAACCATGCACATTTCAAACAAAAGAAAAATTAATCTTATGTTTTGAAAAAATATATAACACAATGGTTCATTTTCAATCATTATGTTTTCTACCTTGGCAGCTTTTTCAGCCTCTGTTGGTAGTCTGATCCTGTAGCCTGGAATGATGTCTTTAAACACCTCCATCATGGAGATCATGGCCAGCTTACGGACGGTCAGAAACATGTCAGGATCACACTCCGTCACGTACGACCTCAGCTCCTTCAACTTCTTAATCTGAAATCCTCAACTTGTTAATAATGGCTTCAAAGTCAACAAGCATTCTGAGAGTATTGCATAAGCAATGCACGTCCCCTACCGGTTTGTAGAAATTTGTGAAACAATGCACTGTTATGCAGAATATCACTCTTACTGTCTGTCTGTACCCCGAATCAACAGACCAACCCGATAACGAACCCGATTGTAATAATACAACAACAAAAAACCCTGTCGATTAAATTTACATCACAATGCTTGACACTATTTTACAGAACTTATTTGTTTGTTAGAAACAATAAAAGGAATGGTCCAAGTAATGCACGATATTATTACTGACTAGGTACATACTTTCCTCATCTATAAATACACAACGAATCCGATAACGAACCAGAACATTAAAAAACTGGAATATAAAGAATTAATTTTCTCGAAATTATGTCAACCAGACGCTACAAAAGTATAAACTTGATCTGTAGTTTGATATTTTGAAGCTGTTCGACAAATTTCATATTATTCCTCAAACGCATAGAGAAAAAAAGTGTGGAAAACTGAAGTGGGACAGACAGACGGACGGACTGACTGACAGATGCAGAAGAAAGCTATTGTCCCCTCCGGTGAAAATCGGTCGGGGACTAATAAAACTCAATATATGTATAATTAAACCTGGTTATATGAAACTCAATAGGACTGTGAAAATACAGTGAAATATCTAGGGATTTGAGATGTGAAGGCTAAAATACATAAAGAAAACAGGGTTGGGACTTCTAACTTATTTCGTCACTGGTATTGGGAGATATCAATGTCAGAGATACTGGTTACTTAAGTTTAACTATATTGAATAAATTAAATGTTTAAATACATCTGAAGCAAAAGCAACTTGACTAAAAGATACTGCAAGACACAAACCCATGAAAACTGTCTTCAAAAGAGAGTTTGCTTACATTTTCCTCTGGGTTTTCTATGAGCGAGCTGGCTAAGGCTGCTATTCGGGCTTTTCTTGCTCTCAGTTTTTCCTGTCTGTTAGCATACAGTTCTATATTTGTAAGGGTAGGTAATTCTTCTTGTTTTTCTGGAGTTGCTGCCTCAGATTTTTCAATCATCTCTTCTTTTATTTCAGGTTCCTCTGCAATGTTGAAACTATAAGATCTCAAGCTATTCTAACAGGACCATGGACTTCTGGTATTGTTGAAATTGACATGTATGCACTGATTAAATAGAGACAGCTACCAGTTCATATGTTGGTTTCTATTAACAATGATTAAATGAGCCACAATGGAATCAACAAGTCCACAACTAATTGCTGTTTAACAAAAAATACCCACTCCCAATATCAATGGTCATGTTAAAATGGCTCTAAGATAATTATGCATGATAACCTCGTCTTTGTACTTCATATTGAAAAATGTTCAACTACATGTACATAAATACTAGATATTTATCCAGTATTTAAGCTTTTCAATAAAGTTGACAATGTAACTATTAGGGATGGGACGATCCACCAGTGCATCGCGGTATTTATTTTGACGATATTTGGATCGATACATTTACCATTAAAACAACGATACCTTACCGAAATTTTTTTATTTTTCAAAAATATCCGAGCTTCATATATCGGCTATTTTTAGTCCGCGCACCTAATATGAAAGTACAAAGATGGCGGAAAACCTCGTAAAGTTGTCAAAACTGTTAGGAAGCTAAATATGGAGTGTGGAAAACTTTTGGAGTACTTGTTTATGAAAAACTAGTGTACACGAGACTAAAGTAATTTGTAAATTGTGCAATGCTCATTATGAATATAACAAAATAACTTTGGACATGCGGTAATACATCGGCAGGTTGAATAAATTTTAAACTTTTATTCATGTTTTCATTTAATTGCAATGTATCGTGATATGTACCGAATCGGCTCAGTACAGTATCATCCCAGCCCTAGTAACTATAAAGTGAACATGCCTTGTTTTATCTGCGTCATTTGTGGTATGACCCCATGGCTCGTTTTAATTGGTAACAAAGATTTGATGTTTTCTTCTTTTGCAAACAGTTTACGTGGTTTCTGTTCATAGTTCTCCTCCTCTCCTTCATCAATGTTCTTTTTTCTTTTCTTTCCTTTGCTAACTGTTTCTTTGGACAATGATCTGTTGAGAAAGTAATACATATCAAACAACCAAGAGGCCAGGTTAGTACTTTTTCATATTAATTCCATAATAATAAAATATGTATTTCATATAACAGCTCAATATATACGAGGGTTGTCCCAAAATAATGTAGACAGGACACATAACTTATAATTTGTTCACTGCAATTTCATTAGACTTCTATGTTTTCTTCAATGACCCTTTGGCAAACAATACTGAAAAATTCAAATCTGTACTTTATTTATTTCTCGAGAAAATAAATAATTATTAACAACAAGTTTTGTCAGGCGGCGCAATGTGCGACGTCGAAAATTTCCAGTTTGACGTTGTTACTAAAGCCTCAACATCGTTTTACGATAACATTTACGTTTTATTTCCGAAAATGTCTTAGAAAAAATATCATCTTTGAACATGTACCCTGAGTGCACATTCAACATATATTTCTAGTGTTGTTTTTTTTTTAAATATTTTCTAATTACAAACGATCTGTCGGCTCCAAACTTGTCCTGTATGACTTGTTGTCTAACGTCCGTCTTACCGAAATGTGTCGTTCTGCATTTTGACGTCCATTGATATCGTTCGTGGTTTCTTTTTTCACTTATTGTCATCATACTTGCTCAAATATTTTCAATTTTGTTTAACTACTTATTCACAAAATGCATTTCTAATCGATTTTGTTTATTTCATTTACTTCCAAACCTGCTTAGGATTTATTTCATGGTTTTTACAAAATTGTATCAGTTACTGCTGCGACGCCTTAAACGCTGACATCGTCATTTTATTACGAGTTAACTTTTCAACTTGTCACAAAATGCGCTATATAATACCTAAAATTTTGTTACAGCCAAAACATTTTCTGAGTAAATAATAGAATTATTATCAAATATCAATGTATGTTTTATTTGATTTTTTTCATTCAAAAAGTACTTTTCCTCGCAAGGCCCATTTCATTATGTTGATTTTAACTTTTTGTTTTTGACATTGCGCCGCATGTTGAATTTCTGATATAACATGCTTTCATTTCACTAATTTAATCTCAAACAATATTTGATTTTAAAACATTATTTGAATGCAAATTTCTTGAACCCTTTGTAGCACAAATTTCATCTTCCTTTGTCTTCGATTAACTGAATAACACTACTTGTCTACGCTATTTTGGGACAACCCTCGTATATGTAAATGTATATTAATTTTTATGCTTAGAAAAAATTTTCTTCAATTTTTTTCATAAATGTTAATAGAAAAAAAGCCATACCAATTGAGGACAATCTCTTTTTAATACATGTGTTATTAAAATTAAAAAGACATACCCAAATTTGGCATCAGATATGAAGCTTGATGCCGTTCCTGGTGTACCATAAAAATCTAGATCCTGGTCACTCAAATCGCTCTCCTCTTCTGGAACCGATTCATCCCTGCCGTTCACCCGGTGATGGTTTTGAATTTCACTCTGTTGATTCAGTTCTCCCCACCCTTTCTTCTTCTTCTTTGGTTTCAGTTTTCCCTGCTTGGCTAGTTTAGACGTCCTTTTATTGGTAAGTTTAGTAGAACTAGCCTTGTAGCCTTTACCTTTACCCCCACGCTTGACCGACTTTTTCTGTAGTGAAAATACACAATATTAACAGTTTAGTTACTAGTTTTGACAGCAATATTTAAGATATATAAAAAAATTCTATTATATATCAACTGAAGTTCTATTTCAGGATTCGAACCAGTGTTGCTTGAACTAACTAAAATTACATATTTTACAAACTGTTGAAGATTATTTTGAAGAAAATGCATAGTTCTGTGTGATAGATCTACTGAATACCTAATTGCCATTACAACGACAACAGTTTCAACTGATTAACAAGCTGTTTTTTAAAACATCTAAAATACTGTGCTCTAAAGGCTGTCAATATTTACATACAATGCTCGTCAGTATTTTCATCACAGGGGTTTGTGAAGAAAAAAGAACAGTTAACAGTTACGGTTATTTTTCTCCGGAGTCCTCACTTTCTATTCACTAATCATTTTGTGTTCTACACAAATCCGTGTAGGCATGGTGTGAACTTTACCTACTGTACACAAATATAACGACGAGAGTCGACCTTAGACTTACAATCTATTTAAGGAAAAGGTTTAAAATGTCATTTATTTATACCAAAAGCTTCTGTTATATTAAAAAATACAAAAGCAATGTGGAATATCAAAAAATTCTCAAATAAAATAAAAAAAGAAAGTCGCGTGTACCCACCGCAGCCATGTTTATAATCTTAGTCGTTCGTGTGTTTTACTTTCTGGTTTGGCTAATTACAGAACGTAACGGAACGGAATGCTATGAAAAAGTATTGCGTAGGCTTCAGCACTAAAGTAAATGCTTATAAAAATTCTATGGAGAATCTTCTATTCCGATTATTACTATTTATTAATACACTTGTAAAAAGGAAATGTCCATATATAAAGAGAAATATGCACATGTTCGGACAAGGAAGAGCGTGTGTCATCTTCCTCTCCCATATTCTAATTCCCATTTCCCGTGGCACACAAAGCGAATAGAATGTTAAATATAAGATACATGCCGCTTGCTAGTTTAATTAGGGTCTTCCGTTTCCAACGGAAGACCCTCTTGTTATTCTTCGGTTTCTTTTTAGGGTCTTCCGTTTTCAACGGAAGACCCTCTTGTTATTCTTCGGTTTCTTTTTATTATTAGGGTTTTCCGTTTTTCAACGGAAAACCCTTCTGTTATTCTACTGTTTCTTATTATTATTTTTTTTTTTTTCCCGCAAATTTTGTGCACGAGATTTCTCGAACATTTTTTGTATGATTGCTATGAAACTTTCAGGGTATGTAGATGATATTAATATCTCTAGACGTTTTTTTCAAATTTTTAAAATTCACTTCCGGTTATGAGTTATTGCCCTTTAATTGAAAATTGGGGGGTCTTTTGTCCAGAGTTGATCTCGGGAACTACAGATGATAGATGCATGAAATTTGGCGAAATTGTCGGTAACATTTTATAGTTTTGCTGGCATGAAAATTTTGGTAATTTCTTTGTTAGTTTTTGAGCTATTTGTCGCCAAAGTTTAAGATTTTTTTGGGGCTGAAATTTTGTTGCTTTTTGTATTATAACCTTTAAACTAAAAATATTTTGTTAATACATATAGAACAAAAGTTGTTTAGAATAACGAGAGCTTTCATTTAAAATTAAGAAAAAAGGGCTGGCCCCTATAATTAGGGGTCAGCAGCTCATACACGTATTTTTCTGATAGCAAAAATCGTTATCATTTTATGAAAAAAAATTAATTCAGTTATTGTTAATATATTAAATAATGTCATTTGGTATCAAATTTAAAAAGTTCTGTGCCCTATTTTTTTCAAATTTCATAAAACAAATATGTGTGAATCGTAACGTTACATGAACGAGTTAATTTGTCTACATAGACACACAAGCGAACAAATGCCACTTTAAGGCCCAGGCATATACTGCATTACGTTGTGTTGCGTCTTAGATAAATAGTTGTGATTCAATTTCATTTTTTTCATCTATATCATTTATGAATTCAATGAACACACATTATTTTAACGTTCTATGTGCAACTATTTGTCGGGGCGCCCCTGTTTGTAACCCCCGCGCGCGCGCCGAATGTAAACAGTAACGAACGGCATTGTAGAAAAGAGAGAGCCGTAATGCAGAAGAGAAGTTGTGTATTCTTTCGACGTACAAATGCATTTTCAATTTACTGTGAAACATATGAACATGCACAGGGAACAATACTACATATTTGTTTAAGGAGGATATTTTTCTCGTGTGAATCGTTTACCATTTACGAGGAAATTCTGACAGCCACACTTCTGTCGACGATCAGCCGTTGATAAGCTACGAGTAATAAAGGGGAAAAGATGGACATTAAAGTGTGTGATTTATGTGGATGTTACTGAAGAAGGTGAGGCTTTTACTCCTTTTAAAGTTTAAAAAAGTTAAAGTTAAAATTTAGTATATAGTATAGATGTAAGTACGTGCACACTGTTTGTTTTTGTTATGGTGTGGGTGTTTGTTTACTAGGCTAACGTGTAATTTTTACATGTTTCATGGATGTTTAGACTCGCTCGAGGTTCATGGGGGACTGGAAAGGGTAACTGAATTTATCTATTTAAAAAAATAACAGATTGTGAATTTTCAACTCAAAATTCAAAGCAGGGTCTAATTTAGTAGAAACATATCATATATTCTTGTGCAGAAGGCTCCAAATGTAGTCATGAATATCCTGTAGACATAACTTCAAGTAAATAAAATTGTATACTTCAGACTTCAGAGTTAAAACATGACTTTAATATCTTTATGATGCCAATCATTGTATCATTAGAAAGGTTTAGCAGACCAACGGGTACCCGTTACATGTACTTGTACATGTAGGTTACAAGTTAGAACTATGCGTACTATTCTACCAGTTAAAATAATTCACATAATTTTTCTTGTTTAGCAGTTATGATGTACGTGTACTTAAATTGTCCTTGTTAATGTTTTAAATGTAATTTTTTATTCTCTTTTTTTAATCTGACTACTGGCAGTACTGGCCTGCGAGCAGTTCTCGTCGAGGACCATTTCTCGCTGGTGCACTGTAACATCATATTTTCGTATATAATTTTATGTGTTGATAAAATGACGTAACAATGCACTGGTGAGAAATGGTACTCGGCGAGAACTGATCGCACGCCAATATTGATTAATTACAGACAAAAACGGAAGGTTGCGCGTGTTATTTTTTATTGAACAACATTGTTTAAAATAATTCTTTATATATGTGATGATCAGACCGGTTTGAATACCAGTGCCAGATAGCTCAGTTGGTAGAGCACCTGACTAGAGATTCAGGGGGCCCACTGGTTCAAATCCCGGTTTGGTCCTTAATTATTTCTCCCATCCTGTTACAATATTGGTGTTGTGACCAACCCCTGGAACTAACAGGTTAACTCCTGCCAGGGGTAATCTTCGAGGGTGAAGATCATTTAAGGGGGAAGGAATGTGACGGTCAGACTGGTTTGAATACCGGTGCAAGATACATGTAGCTCAGTTGGTAGAGCACTTGACTAGAGATTCAGAGGGCCAGGTTCGAATCCCAGTTTGTTCCGTCGTTATTTCTCCCATCTTTTACATATACATGTATATCAGATATATGACAGATGATTAAGGGTCATCACATGTTTTGCAAGATGCAATAAGTGTTAAAAACCTTTACTTTACAACACAATACATATAAGTGAATATTTATGTTTCCTGTTATTATTTGGTGTGGTTTTCTTGACAGTGTCGCATAAACAATTTACCCGCTCCTAAAACACAAACTTTCTTTTTGTGGATTCAGCTTACCGCTGATTGGCTGCTGTTGCAGCAGACAAATAAGATATGCACGCACAAAACACAATGAACTTATCAGAGAATGAGTTGAGTTTATTTCAACTGTTGGAATTTGGGGTTGTTTTTTTTTAAATGTATACTTGTGACAAAACATATATGTGGTACATACAGCTGTAGCTTTGTGAAGTAAATTTTGGTTAGACCATATATACCTATCATGCAAGTAAATGATATTTACAAAAAACTTGCAATTTATGGCGCACGAAATATACGCTAGTTTTATAAATATTGACATACATGTAATGTACCACATTCTGTGAAAAATAATCTATTAAAAATTCTTCATTAAGTTTACTCATACATGTTTTATGCTTATTACACATAGTATTGTTTTTAAAACATGTAATTTATAAGAAAATAAGCAAAAACCCTTGCTAAATTTATTTGCAAAAAAAAAAACACAGTAGAATTGATAAAAAATGGTATACCAGAAGCTAATACCAGTACATGTACTTTGACGCTGTTCGGTGGGTAATATTCGTTTGTAATTTACGAATTGAAATATTGACTGTTGCACTACAAGTACGGTAATAAACTCTCTCTCTCTCTCAAACTCTCTCTCTCTCAATTTGATAAGTGTTTATACCTATGAAAATTTTTTAATATTATAATTATGACTTGATATGCAAATTTTTGATCTTGTACTGCCTAAATGTTATGTCATGTATTGGGATATGTCATACCTATTACACTGCATGGTCAGTGTATTTTTTCCAGAAATACTATGCATATGTTAATGTAAACACAGCTATTACTAGTACATGTATGTAAACACAGCTAATTATTTTTTTTTTTCATTTCAGCTCAAAACAGACTCTTGTTACCACATGGCTTTTACCGGTACCTGTTGATTCTTGTGGGTCAGCTCCTGAGATTAACCTGTCACCTCTATCCACATGCATATTCCTTGTGTTCTACAGACTATTTACCGGTAATTCAAATTAAATCCGATAATGCATAAACAATAATGGAACTTGAAGAAAGCATCATGCCATGTTGTGGTTTGTGTTTGATAAGAAATTATGAAAACAAAATAAAGGCTGTTTATAAAGAAATTCATAATTGCTGTGAAAATTTGTTTTTCAATAAAAGTATGTAATTATGTTTCCTTTATTTTTTATTTCATAAAGATATTTAGATGTGTTTACATAATTGAAAAATCCCCCCCCCCCCTCTATTTAATTGTCTGCATTAAGATTACATGTAGGATATGTAAATGTACATTTGACTTTGAAATAACATCTGCTATGATAATTACTTTTGAAATGAACAAGAAACAACCTATTTCTACCTTTCTAAGGTATATATGCATAAAAAAAAGTAGAAAAACATGTCAAATTTGAAAATTTTTCATTGAAATCAACTCGATCTGTCTCCAGCTACCTGGGTGTGTTTGAATTTAATTTTAATTTAAGGCAGATGTCTAACTTGTAGGTTGTAACTTACTGTTTTAGCATGGTTAGAAGGAGACTAGAAATCAGAATAGATTAGATATTCACTAAATATGATTGTTAGCTTACTTTTTTCATGAAAACAAGAAATCACAAGCAGGACAGCTGTCTATTTGTTAATTAAAATGGTACAAATCATACAATAAACAAATAAAGATCAAAAGGACTATATATGATAAGGTCCTAAAATGGCCCCCTAAAACGAACATCATCATTTTCCTATCATTCTTTGTTTTCTTTGTACAGATATGTATGTGATATGTTTACATAATATTCATTTAAGTTCAAGTGCCCACAATTTAGAAATATGACATTGTAAAGACAACCTTTTCCCGCCATTTTGGCATTTTTAGCGTAAAATAGCTTGTTTTCAAGCAGTTTTTCCTTCCGAAAACATAGAGCGCATTCTTGAACAAATAAAATGTTTTAATCAGAGATGTATCTAGCCAAGACTAATAAGTGACAAAAATATTTTCCTTGTTCAAGCATGCGCTCTATATATCCCATTTGTAAATAGATAAGAAAAATGTCAATTTTTGGCTAATTTTGATTGAATTATAGAAATGGCGTCACTTCTGACGTCATATACTACCAGTGAGTGCAAATAAATCAAATAAATAGATGAAAAATGTATTTCATATCAACTCTTCTAAAAAATGAGTTAACATTTTATTGTACCCGGAACACTTAAAAAATGGCGAATTATGGGGGCCAAATTTAACTCTTATCATATATAGATTTTAGAATCATTGATGATTGTTTTCATATGTGTGAGAAATTACTCAAGGAAATTGCCACACGTTTCATAAAATTAGGTAAAACATTTCAAACCATGACTTTTTATGAAAATCAAAAGATTGGGGGGTGGGGGGTATACATGTAAGGGTATTTCTAAGTGATGTGAAGCTTTTATCATGATTATATCATGTAGGGGTATGTTGTATTGAATAAGGTTTCTTTTTAAAGGTGGTTGAACAAAAGTTGACCTCTAAAAGGTCAGGTAAAGATGTTTTACTATGGAGAACCCTGTAAATCTGTGTTTACTAAAGGAAATTGGAAATGGTGGGTTCACTTAAATGGCCATATTTTTATTAAACCTCAATGGAATTGGCAATATGTGGTATTCTTTTTCTCAGAATTGCATTAGCTTTCTTAGTCTTTTCATAAAAATGTTAGTGTACTAAGTTAAAGGTACAAGGAACAGTTTCGGATAAAGTACCGTCAATATTTTTGTAAAATTGAGAGTGACTGTACTTGAAGGTTTATCATTGTTGCGTAGATTCATGAAATGAATTTTAATGATTATCAATAGTTAGAGGGATGTCTCTTGTTGGAATTGGTAAGCAATATTAAGGCCCCTGATTTTAAGTACATGAGAAGCAGAAATAAATTGTGAAACTTGCGGCTATGACAGATATGTTGACTTTACAGTGAAATTGAAGGTTACAAACGGGAGGTTATATAACATGAAATGTAGGTGGATGGGATGTTATATGCCTATTTAGTATTTACTGGGTATGAGGACAATAGCAAGTTTATTGTCCCCAAAGACAGCAACTATTTAATGAGGCAAAGCCAAAGGAAATAGTTGCTGTGGAGTGGGACAATAAACTTGCTATTGTCCGAATAGTCAGTTAATTGGTATTTCATTATACAGAAGAAAACTTTATTTGTCAGCGATGCACAATTTCTTGATGATAAACAAATTAGAGTTAAATCAAACTTTGTATTTAATGATGCGATCTTATTAGGTCAGAGGTGTTCCGAGTTTAAGGTGATATGGGACACTTCCATGTTGTGACGTATTGTTTATCGAAATAAACAATAAAATAAAGTGTAATTATATAAGTACATGTAGTTTCTTTTCAAAAATGGTCACATAACTCCTTAGCACAGTGGGTTAGAGGGTTACTAGGAACCTGTGAGTCATGAGTTCGAATCCCGCTGGGGTTTTTACAATTTTTACCTTTTCAAATATTTTTAAAAGCTATTTTTTGGTGAAATATTGTAAATATTGATGACTATTCACCATGGGCAGATAGCATGGATACTATTTTAAATTAGATAAAAAGGCATGTTTATGCGGGCGCCTTCTAGTGATCAATTTGTCCGTCTGTCCATCCGAGATGGCTTGACAGGAGCATAGCTTCTCTCCCCTTGGCCCAATCTGGCTCATACCTCATCCACAGGGTTCCTTTGGTTGAAGGATGTGCAGTGACCTTGAACCATGTTTTTAGGTATAAGGTTAAGGTCATAGCAGAATTATATATATAAAATCCTTGTCTGGGGCATATCTTTTTTCCCTTTGGTCCAATCTGGCTATACTCACAGAGTGTCTCTATGGTTAAACGATGTGCAGTGACCTTGCATGAAATTTCTAGGTAAAGGGTGAAGATCATATCGGATCATGCAAAAATCCTTTTTTGAGAGCATATATAATTTCTACTAACCCTTATTTGGCTCAGACTTCACATAAGCAGAGCGTTTGAGTAGAGGGTGAAAGGCTGTGTAGTGACCTTGAACCTATTTTCAGTGAAAAGAAACTGTGAAGGTCATAGCAGAATTATATTTTTAAAAATCCTTGTCCGGAGTATATCTTCTCTCCCTTTGCTCCATTCAGCCTCATACTTCACCCACAAGATGCCTTTGATCAAAATATATGCAATGACCTCGAATGATATTTGTACCGGTAGATGAAGAGTCAAGGTCATATCAGATCACACAAAAATCCATATTTTAAGAGCATAGATATACTCTCCTTTTAGCCCCAATTTGGCTAATATTTTACCTTTACAGAGTTTATTGGTTAATGGCGTGCAGTGACCTTGAACCAAGTCTGTCAATGTGAAGGTCATAGCAGATCTTTTTAAAATTAGTTTTAAATAGTAGATTATTTTCCAAATATGCTTAATCTTGGTCAGATTGAACAAAAATGCATGTATGTTAGGAGGAATGAAATTGAATTAAAAGTTCTATGCCAGCTGGAAAAATTTCAAGTTATAGGTCAAGGTCAAAGCAGAATTCTCTGAAATTACATAAGCGGGGTCCTTTGAAATGTTCACCATTTCAATGTTGTCTGGTTCATAGTAATTTTACATAGAAAATATTCACAGAGGTACAGTAAAGTAAACTTAACATCGATAAGTTTCTGACAATTAATGACGCAACGAGCACACAGTACGAAAGGTCAACCCTTTGAAAAGCAGTGAAGAGAAAAAGTTGCTCAGAATTATGTTTTAAACAAAATTGATTTTTTACGTAAATTTTAATTTTGCATTCTGGGTTAAGAAAAAAGATGTTAGTTCAAGGTAAAGTAAACTTGTACCTAAAATGAAGTCAAATTTGTTAAGTCGTACTTAAACACATTGGGTTTTTTTGTTAAGTCGTTCTTGAAATGGTTAAGGGTTTTTGGTTAAGTCGTACTTAAAAACATTCGGATTATGTTAAGTTGTACCAAGAATCATTCGATTTTTTTTTTATCTTTTTGTACTTAGGTTTCTTTGTTACTAGATAAAGAACTCTGCTTCTTAGACGTACTTCTAGCGTTGCTTTCGACATTAGCGGAAAACCCACTCGTTGCTTTGCAACGAGCTTTGCTCTAGTTATTATACTTTTTCTTTTTTTTTCTGACTCCTTCTCGGCTTTATAACTCAAAAAGTTTCCAACTGATTTTAATGAAACTTTCAGAGATAATGTGAAACTATTATCCCTCAAAGATGTTAAAGTTTTCTTGAAAACGTCACTTCCGTTTTGACGTTACGTCATTTTTAAAAATTTCAAAAAGTCATTTTGTCCGCGGCGTTTCTCAAAAACGTTTTAAGATAGAGGCTTGAAATTTTCAATGGTTATGATTTGGTCGATTTACCTCTGTAATAAGGCTGGAAATGAAAATCTGTCACTTCCGGTCGAAACCGGAAGTGAAACAAATTTTTCGAAAAAATGAATTTTCAGATCAAATCAAAAGTGAATATGTGTTTTGTAGAGCTTATTAAATTGAATCTAACACTGAAAGCCGTTTTAAAATCGGACGATGCATTACAGAGATATCGGGGTTTAAAAATTGATTTTTCCGGAAATTTTGATTCCGCGTCCTTGGTTTAAAAAATAGCGTAATGTTAAAAGTAAAATTAACTCGTACCAAAAATAATTGTTAAGTCGTACTTTAACACATTCGGATTTTTTTTTGTTAAGTCGTTCTTGAAATCTGAAAGGTTTTTGTTAAGTCGTACTCAGAATAATTCGGATTTTGTTAAGTCGTACCAGGAATAATTCGATTTTTGTTCTTTTCGTTTTAGTTTCTCTTGTTATTGGTTTAAGAGCTCTGCTTCTTACAGGAACTTCTAGCTTTACTTCCGACATTAACGGAAGACCCACTCGTTGCTTTGCAACGAGCTTTGCTCTAGTTATTATTATTTTTTTTCTTTTTCTTTTTTTTCTGACTCCTTTTCGGCTTCATAACTCAAAAAGTTTTCAAATTATTTGAAGGAAACTTTCAGGGATTATGTGCAATTATGATGCCTCAAAGATGTTAAAGTTTCCATAACAACGTCAATTCTGTTTTGACGTTACGTCATTTTTAAACTTAAAAAAAAGTCATTTTGTCCGCGACATTTCTCAAAAACGCTTTAAGATAGAGTCTTGAAATTTTCTGTGGTTATGAATTTGGCAATTTACATGTGCAATAAGGCTGGAAATAAAAATTCGTCACTTCCGGTCGAAACCGGAAGTGAAACAAATTTTTCGAAAAAATGAATTTTCTGATCAAATCAAAAATGAATATGTTTTTAATAGAGCTTATCAAGCTGAATCTAACACTGAAATCCGTTTTAAAATCGGACAATGCATTACGGAGATATCGGGGTTCAAAAATCGATTTTTCCGGAAATTTTGTTTCCGCGTCCTTGGTTTAAAAAATAGCGTAATGTTCAAAGTAAAGTTAACTCGTACCAAAAATAATTGTTAAGTCGTACTTGAACACATTCGGATTTTTTTTGTTTAGTCGTTCTTGAAATCATTCGGATTTTGTTAAGTCGTACCAGTAATATTCGATTTTTTTCATCTTTTTATTTTAGTTACTCTTGTTATCGGTTTATGAGCTCTGCTTCTTACAGGAACTTCGAGCTTTACTTCCGACATTAACGGAAGACCCACTCGTTGCTTTGCAACGAGCTTTGCTCTAGTTTATTTTTATTTTTCAATTTCATATTGGTGTTTTTTTTTATCTAAAGTCATCAATTGGACAAATCTAAGTAAGTTTTTGTTTTGTCCTCGACACTATATAAACCAAACAGAAAAGTTTGCCACAGTGTCTAATATAATAATGTCAAAATGATTCATAATTGTCCATCTATTAAAATTTTCTTGAGGAATCTGTAGTTTTAGCTCGTTCTTTTTCCCGCGCGCACTGGTTCTATCAGCCCGTTTCGCTCGCTCTAAAATGAGTTGGTTAGAAACTGTACATCGTGAGACATTCAGAATTACTAGCACTATTTAAACTATTTTTAAACAGTACTTTTTTTAGGCGGCTTAATGTATCTTTTAAACAAGAGTTTGAAAACTAAAACCATTAATTGGTAATTTAAGTGATTGCTCCATATGTAAGAAATATTTTTAAAAATTGAGTAGTTTATAATACAGTAATTTTTGCAGGTGTTTTTTTTTTTTTGTTAATCGATGTTTTCCATTGAAACAATTTCTAACAATGAAACGTGTCTATAACAAAAGATTAATCACAAATTAGTGCATAGCGATAAAAACGCAGGCACATCAGAAAGGGTGGGGGGGGGGGGGGCAGGGGGTCTGCACTCAACTTTTTCTTGCAGCAAAAGGTTTTGTTTTTACACATAAAAAATTGAATTAGCCTCCACTTTGAATTTTGGGACTATGTAAAAAAACGACAATAAGGAAATTAAGAGTGAGATTGAAGTTGTTGGTAGACTACGCTAACCCCCCCCCCCCCCCCCGCAAAAAAAATTGATTGAGATTATCATGATTTTGGAAAGTTATTATTTTTTTTACAAGATTTTTTTGGATGAGTCTGCCCACCCCCCACCCCCACCCCCATCCCACATTTAAAAAACGATGCTACGTGCCTGCAACGCCCCGAAACATTTTTATCATTATGTAAAAAATTTTATAAGATGTACACATCCCTTCACTTGGTCAAAAGTGGTGAACTCAATACGTGTACTGTATCTATCCCTACTATCTACATGTCCCAGGTCCTCTATCTAAAGGCCAGAAAATGTTATGTCCGCCCCTTGTATCTCCACTGATAGGGTGACAGATAAACAAATGATGGCTGATCTAATTTATTAACCGTAATCACATGTAGGATTATTTATCATGTTTATCAATATATTGGCGGCACTGACCATCTCTTTATTCACAGGTAAGTACTCGGGCATCACGGAAACAACATTGTGTTTTTCATTCCCCTTTTTCTTGAACCATTGTTTAATTATAAATAATTGCACGTGCTTTGTTGAGAGATAGGACTCTAATCATCATGGCGATAATGGTACTCTTTGGATTTAGTTGGGTAGTTTTTAATATCACGTAGACTGATGGGGGCTTTTTAAAAGTACACGATACACGGAAACATGCGTGGATTGAAGGGTTTAGTTAAACAATCGCGTACCATCCGATTGCCAGGGTTATCAGGGCGAAGATAGAAGATTAAAAAAAATAAATATGCACGTTTTATCCACGTTTTATCCAGTAAATCTCATTGAGATTTACTGTATTATGATATTACATTGTGAATGAGTTCCCTGTGATTGTGTTATCACACATTACAAACGAACATCAGATTAGTAAATAGATTTAACCACTTTTCCTCATTCTTCACAGTTTATATGTTCTACATGTAGATTTCAATATCACACGTCCAAAGGTTAGCACCCCTCTTCAATCTAGGACTTTCAATAAGCGGAGGCAGGAGAGGATCCTTCCCCGTGTCAATATTCAGAGCCAATTCCCACAAATTCCATGAATGGCAAAAAATAAAAATTATTGGGAATGATTCTAAAAAAGAATTTTCAAATTATTTCAAAATTATTATAAGCCTAGCTTCTAGCTGCCATACAATTAAAAATCCTAGTGTCCTGCAAAACATTGGGTTTTTTTCTTCATATTTTTATTTTCTTTTCTACAAAAGATTATACAATGCATTGTTTCAGGGGCTCTCTGTTACCCCTCATGTCCACTTGGCTCCGGCTGGGTCGCCTACAACGGCTCCTGCTATTTATTCAGCAACCACAAGTTAAAATACAGCGAGGCTTTTGCCGAGTGTGGACAACTGGATTCAGATCTGCTCTATTTCTACACCGAGGCCGATCGGGTAATGTCATGTTATAAATTTTGTATTTCCTTCCACCCGGTAAATTAAAGATTTACAACATGTCAGAGATACAGAATAGGCGAGTATTGCTACGAAGCAAAGTACCCGGTAAATTAAACATTTACAACATGTCAAGGATACCGAATAGTGCGAATATTGCTACCGTGTACGAAGCGAGGTACCCGGTAAATGAAACATTTACAACATGTTAGAGATACAGAACAATGCGAGTATAGCTACGAAGCAAGATACCTGGTAAATTCAACATTTACAACATGTTAGAGATGCAGAACAGTGCGGAATAGTGCGAGTATTGCTACGAAGCAAGGTACCCGGTAAATTAAACATTTACAACATGTCAGAGATACAGAACAGTGCGAGTATTGCTACAGTGTACGAAGCGAGGTATAAGCAACTTTAAGAGGGCTGGATAGTGGCGGCCATTTTAAGGCTATATACCAACCTCCTTTAGACAAAGAGTTCTGCAAAAAGATATAGGAAAATGTTCAAATTTTAAAGCTAAAATACTTTGCTTTTCTTAACTAAATGATAGTTTATAGCCAAAAATGTAATGTTTAAAAGTTAAAGGCAGATATAATTATTAATTTACTGACCATCCAACCTGTCCATTTCATTTTAAAGCTCGACTTTGTGGCGGTCATAAACAACCAGAAGATATACAAAGAAAGATGGTGGACATCACTCACAGACGCCGGTCATCCCGGGGGATGGACCTGGGGCAACAATGCCGCCGCTACCCTGGCGACGGGCAACTCTGTGTAAGGCCACTGAACCATCGTCCTGCTTGTCATCATTATCGTCTCATAACCCACCACTATTGCTACCCTGATCATCATTATCCATCATCATCCGAATTATCATTTTACCAATCAAGTCCATAGCTGATTCATTTGATTTTAATGTTTCTCAGCGTTTGGAACTCAGAACCAGACGATACTCACCACTTGGAGAACTGTGTAGCCCTGAACAACCAGGGAGCCATCAGTGACGAGGACTGTACGGAACAACACAGCTACCTCTGCGAGTATAC
The DNA here is from genome assembly GCF_025612915.1 of Magallana angulata. Taxonomy (NCBI): domain Eukaryota; kingdom Metazoa; phylum Mollusca; class Bivalvia; order Ostreida; family Ostreidae; genus Magallana; species Magallana angulata. The sequence goes on from NC_069114.1 coordinate 48,625,130, forward strand.
ATCCAGTAAGTGGGACGTTTTGGGAATCTTCCATTTAACCACATAATGCAAGTTTTGGAATTCAAAAGTCGCTGCGATGATTGATTCTGTGTTTAGCTATACGATAATGTTGCAGTTCGTGAACTTCATAGAATAAGGCTGCTGCTGTTTGGTTTATCTTATATCCATTTTTACAGCTACAGGATGTATTGACGGTTGGACGCAGTCAGGGACTTCCTGTTATCTTTTCTCCTCGCAGTATGACGTCAGTTCCTGGAAAGCGGCTAGCGCCACTTGTGCCAACTACCAAGTATCCACCACCAACCCAACCTACTTAGCAAGGATCGAAACCAACCAGGAACTTGTAGGCATTGAAACTTCAACAAAGTAAGGTCTCAATAAGTATCAGCGGTATAAAATTAAAATAATTTTTGGTTTCATTACTTAATTTCACAGATAACACTTGGCATGCTGTTTTCGACAATGTCAGAAACCAGTCAGATATGGTGGATAGGCATGACGGACCAGGCTGTGGAGGGAGTGTGGAGATGGGAGAACGGCCAAAAAGTCCAGCTCGGTATTCTGTAAGGCAATGACTGTTATTGTCTCATAAAAAATAGACCTCTTGTAAACAAGTTCCATGATAGACATATGATTATGTGTACCAATTAAAGTTGCCTGTAGAAAATTATATAAACACCAGACTTTTTTATTGTAGAGTGCAACAAATTACATAAAATCTAACATGTGACTGCACTGTATTGTCAATAAATTTTTTTCTTTCTGCCCTTTTTAGAAACTGGGCAAACGAACCGAACAACCTTGGCGGATTGCAACACTGTGGCTTGATTTACAACAACGGCAGATTTGGTGATGAGTCTTGCGACACTCTGGCTTATTATGTGTGCAAAACTCAAACTACAGGTAAGGTAATCAAGTGACAGACGCTTTGCAATATTAAAGGTAGGTCCAAAGCAAGATCGACGCATCCTTTTCAGTTATCCAGTATTGATAGCATGTATTTTGAAATACTGCCAAAAGCAAGTGCGCAAAAGGATGCAAATCTTTACTTACGAGCTCACTGGAAGCGAACTAATGAACTGGCAAGACAATGTTATCGTCCAATTTAGAAAAAAAAATGGGCGAGGGTATCGACTGTGTGCACAGGGCCAGCTCACAACTTGGTCTCTTAAAGAACCCTTGTGATCGTTTACATCTTTTGAATATGTTATGTATAATTATATTCAGTTTTACCCATTAAAGATCATAAATTAAATGTTTTTGTTTTAACAACAACAGACGCCATGCCCGCTATGAACAAACTGGGTTGTCCAAACAATTGGTTGCGTGCTGGACACAAGTGCTATAAGTTCAACACTGGAGCAAGCCATACTTGGCAGGAGTCCAGCGACGCTTGCCACAGAACAAACTCTCGTCTGCTTCAGATTACTACCAAAGACCAAAAGGTGAATCAAACCATGATCTTTATTAACTCATATTTCCAACAGCAATTTTGCTGCATGTCTAGATTATCAAACAACTTGCTCATTACTAAAGAAGTCTTCTTTTATCCTTGACTGTTTAGGAAAAGGTCTTTTGTCCGTGTTTTTTATATTTACAAGTATGACAAAATTGATTAAACATCACAGGATTGGATTCAGTACATTACAATGCGGTTTCGTGCCTTCGCTTTCTGGTCTGGTCTCCATTTTCATCCTGTTGACAAAACTTGGTACTGGACAAACGAACAGAAAGCTAGTATGGATTTGGTGTAAGAAACACGTTCTAGTTACTTCATTTAATGAGGGTCTAATATATACATTGAAGCTTCTTAATTCTGATACTGTAATGCTTTTATTGTAGGCGTTGGAATGCTGAACCTAATGATTTCGATGGACAGGAAAACTGTGGTCTTATACTTCAAGACGGCACTTTCAATGATTTCTCCTGCTTCAAACCTCTCCCATATATCTGTGAACTTCAGTCAGAAGGTAATAAAACTCATGAAAATCAATGTTTTTTGAGTTAAAAGTGCTGCAAAGTATTTTCATGCAATAAAATGCATCTGTATTTTCTGTACACTAGTGCTACAGAATGCAGCCATTATGCATTATACGATTTTCAGTGGCATCGGAAGCAAATTGAAAGTGGGGGGTGTAGACTCATCAGAAATCTTGACAAGCAGAAAAAGGTTATGGTTATATCTAACTCTGCAAAAAAAAAGCAGTTCCGACGCCTATGATCTTTATATCCGTTTGCTTCCAATAGATGCCCCCTGTCCGTCTGGCTGGGTATCGTCACCATCAGAGGACGACTTCAGCTGTTACTACATCAGCAACACTACACAGGAAGTCAGGGCCACGTGGTATGAGTCACGTGATCTTTGTCAAAAGTTGATTACGAATATGGATGGATACCTCCTTGCAATTAACAACCAAGAAGAACTGGTAAGATTGAACCTTTATAGATTATTGGTCATCGATCGAGAGGATTTTGTAACATATCCCAAACAAAAATTTTTCTTAAGAAATCATATCAAAATCACTTAAAAATCATATCCAACTCACAAATTCATGATTTTGTTCTATGATTTAGACATGATCCATTAAATGAATCATACCCAAATCATAGGTGACAAATAAGGAAGTATGATCCTGATGTGGTTTGTTTCTTGGTTTTGAGTCTGCTATGATTTTCTTGTGATTCTGGTATGTGCTATTATCTTAGAAGGCAACAGAGCATGCGTTTGAAATGATTCGTTAATTGCCAGATAAACTGACCACTAAGAATTAAGATTTCTGCATAACAGGAAGTTGAGTTGCAAATTTTGAATGTTCATCTTGGAGCCTAAATGTGATGTACATGTACATGTACATGTCAGGAAAATTTGTTATTGTTGGGCATCTTGCTCTATCTTGGCATATTTATAAAGTGAATTTATGGAAGTATTTTGGGGGGATATATTCTTATTCACTTGAGGTAAATAATATTTTATAAAGACTAATTTACAATACACTATCAAGTGATTTATTAAGTGAAGCAAGGAACTAATGCATGGATGTACATGTATCGTTAGTTCAGACCGGGAGCTACAGACCTGCAGCTAGGTTTTGAAATGCATACATGATATTTTAATTTGAACAATTCATGTAATAATTGCTAGAAGAGTTTGAAATAACAGTATAATTATCATCTAAATTATCGAAGACTTTGATCCTGCATTCTAATTCAGATTATATTGGCTTAACGATATAGTACATGTGACATTTATGTATACTATTTTTCATATTTGGTAATTGTCAATGTATTTCAAAAATTAAAAGTATATAATTGTCTGTTGCAAAATATTAATTAAGTGGTCATTTTTTTCTTTAAGAAATTATTGTATAATTGTCCTTTAACAGGTCATATAAGGATCATGGTTTTGATATGAGTTGTTAGTTACAACAGATCATACCAGGACCATGGTTTTGATACGAGTTGTTAGTTACAACAGATCATACCAGGACCATGGTTTTCTTGCAATTTGTTTAGTTTAACAGATCACCCGAGAATCATGATCCATTAACTCATTTGCATGTGAAATTTTCCTATACCGAAATCATCTCAAAACCATGATTTACACACAAGCCATTGATATGATCCCGTAGGCTATTTTTTCTGTTTGGGATATATTTTATTTGTGTTTAATGATACTTTACTAGACTAAATTCAAGCATGGTTACTTTCTTAAACTCTCGTATAATCTTAATTACATGTTCAAGACTAAAACTAAAGGGAAATAATTGATTTTATTTTAATCGATTGTCGTGTTGCGTTTTAGACGTTTATTGTGAATCTACTGAAGCAGCGGCCCACGGCCCTGGGGTGGTGGACGGGTCTGAATGATCTCAAGACAGAGGGTGTGTGGGTGTATGACACAGACTTCAATAACCCGGTCTTAGCCGGTCTCATGTGAGTGTGCTGTCTCACTATTGTAAAACGTGGTTTATAAAGTGGTGTATAAAGTGGTAGACATACTATCAAGTTTCTTTGTTATCAAGTTATATTAAACATTCTTATTTACTTGTGTTCTAAAAATGAGCATATTTCCTGATAATTCATAATTATAGTCCTGACGTGATTTATTTTTTATTTTTTTTTTTATTTTGTACAGACCATGGAACAAAGAGCCGAATAACTCCGGCGGATCTGACTACTGCGCAGTGATTTATTATGGCGGACGGTACAATGACGTCGACTGCAGCAGGAAGGCCGCTTATATCTGTGAGACGGACGCCTTTGGGAACAGTTTAGGCATGTACTTCTACCTTAAACCAGCAGTCTGTCTATTATTAACAATTATGTTAACTGATTATGGAGATTTTTTTCTTACAGGTTCAAAGCAAGATATCAACATGCGAATGATTCTTTTTATTGTGTTGTTGACAAGTTTTCAAATGAGGTGACATCGGTAAATGAGCTTGAAATGTATCGGTTCTCCATTTATTGCATGCATGGCTAAAATTGTGAACATTACATTTGATCTCACACGTCTGGTCAATTACGAAAGAAATATATAAACAGTTTTTATTACAAAAAACAAGTTTTTATTAAGTTAGCTCAACTTTTAAGTGTTACAACACAGAGGAACTGAATTATTTAGGTTAAGTTTTGGTCAACGCTTTCAAAATGAGAGCGCAACGTTGTAATGATGCTACAAATTAAGCTACTTAGCATACATTAATGTCCATTCATTTTTAAGATATGTACATGATTATACTGTCTTAATATGTCCACTCACCTACTGCACATTGCAAATTTGTATATAATTTTATATGTAAAATAATTTGCATTCCGATGAGTTGTAAAGTTCAAGGCCAATAAATTGAAGTGAATTGAATTGAATTGGTGTGTTTTGTAGGATGTGAGATTTTCATTTTTTATGAATTATTTATAAAATACAATGTATGTTATTAATTGTGCAATAAATAATTTTTTTGTGACTGATACTGTCAATGTTTTATTTTTACAAACTTTAATTAGTCAAGCAATGGGCGATATTACGATTCTATGGTTATCGTAAATAAAGTTGATTTCATTTTAATTGAAATCACAAATATCAAGTTAAATTAATTTTCTTAACCACTATATGGGGTATGATAATCCAATTCCATTACATACAAGCAAACAACAATTATTAGACAAAAAAAATTAAAAGTTAAAAGAAAAATAGGAAGTATAACCATATTACTCGAAGTAAATTTCAGTAAGTTATTTATTGAGGTGAATTGCATTTTTGCAGGAAAAATAAAGATTTTAGATTTTAAAAAAATTGAATTTGAGCTTCAATTTCTGTTGTATATTAATATGATTTTAATGCATATAAGAATGTTGCAGACCGATGACTCATTCAATAATGCAAAGTTTGTACAAAATAAACAATACAATATTATCTAATGATTTGTACACTACTTAGTGTAACAAAGATATAAATTTTGCAATCATTAGTATTAATAATAATATCAACTAGACACGATCTCGTTGCGAGCAACGAGGAGGTCTTCCGTCTGATTTTAGAATTTGTTCTATCTTGATTTTGCTATTTAACAGTTAAACATGATTTAGAGTAAAAAAAACCAGGGTCTACATTCTAGGGGGCCAGATACTATTTTGTTACAGGTGTAAGAGCTTTGTTCAACAAGTGTTTAGAATTCGTCACTGTTCTTCAGATATCTTAGAAGAAAAAGTTTTAGGGGCCGGTCCCTTATCTCCTTATTGGAGCCGCTGAACCAAATTTTGAAGATTGCATGTTGTTAAGTACATCATTTTTAGCATCTTTTCTTCTAAACTGCATTTCAAAATATTTTTTCTTTTTGAGATATAGATGGTCATAGTTTTGGACTCTTGACCTCTAAAAAAACCCTCATTACATAACACATGACATTACATTGCTTGGATACATAATTGTAAGATAAACATATCTGCTTCTATAGCCTTTCACAAAATATCCCTCAGTAAAGAGCTACAGATGAAAGACTTTAGAGCCCTTTGGTCCCCTAATTTGAGGGGCCAGCCCCTTTTTCTTGATATCAAATAAAAGGTCATTTAAATTTCAACACATTTTGTTTAACAATTGTTAAGAGATTTGTTACCGTTCTTGAGATATATAGGAAAGAACGTTTCAGGGGGCGATCCCTTAACTGCATTTAACGAAAATTTGAAAATTGCATATTATTTAGTACATCATTTTGACTATCTTTACTTCTATACTTTATTTCAAAATATATTTCCTTTTTGAGATATTGGTGATCAAAATTCTGGACTTTTGGCCCCTTAAAACCCCTAATCACGTAACACACGATAAAATCATTACATTGCTTGGATAAATAGCTGTAAGATAAACATATTTGCTTCTATAACTGTTCACAAAATATCCCTCAGTAAAGGGCTACAAATAAAACACTTTGGAGCCCTTTGGTCCCCTAATTTGAGGGGCCAGCCCCTTTTTCTTGATATCAAATAAAAGGTCATTTAAATCTCAACACATTTTGTTCAACAAGTGTTTAGAAATTTGTTACCGTTCTTGAGATATATAGAAAAGAACGTTTTAGGGGCCGATCCCATAACTCCTTATAGGGGCCATTTAACGAAATTTTGAAAATTGCATATTATTTAGTACATCATTTTGAGCATCTTTACTTCTATACTTTATTTCAAAATATGTTTCCTTTCTGAGATATGGGTGATCAAAATTCTGGACTTTTGGCCCTTAAAACCCCCTAATTACGTAACACATGATAAAATCATTACATTCATTGGATACATAATTGTAAGATAAACATATTTGCTTCTATAACTGTTCACAAAATATCACTCAGTAAAGGGCTACAGATGAAAGACTTTAGAGCCCTTTGGTCCCTTAATTTGAGGGGCCAGCCCCTTTTTCTTGATATCAAATGAAAGGTCTTGTAAAAATTAATCTTTTTTGCATTACAAGTGTTAACAAAATATTTTTCAGAAAAGAGACAAACTAAGAAAACCAGTAAAAATCACGACGTTTTTTTAGTCTCAATTTTCGGGACCAGGCGAGCTTAAACGCCTGTTGAGCATGACAAATATGAACGCCAAATAGCACATCTACAATCTCTTGTCTACAATCCCTGAAAGTTTGAACTCAATATCTTTTACCGTTTAGGAGGAGATCCCTGGACAAGCCGACCCTCTGAAAATCGTTAAAACGTCATTTTCTCAAGAACGGAAATGACGTCATCAAAATAAAAAAATGTATATTAAGTTCGGATTAATATCTATTAGATCTGAAAGTTTCACGAAAATCGGCTGAGCCATTTTCGAGAAATCGCCTGCACAAATTTTGTAAGAAAAAAAAAAATAATAATAGGGAACTAGAGCAAAGCTCGTTGCAAAGCAACGAGTGGGTCTTCCGTTAATGTCGGAAGTAAAGCTGGAAGTTCCTGTAAGAAGCAGAGCTCTTAAACCAATAACAAGAGTACCTTAAATAAAAAGATGAAAAAATCGAATTATTCCTGGTAAGACTTAACAAAAACCGAATAATTTTACGTACGACTTAACAAAAACCTTAACCATTTCAAGAACGACTTAACAAAAAAAATCCGAATGTGTTACAGTACGACTAAACAATTAATTTTTAGGTACAAGTTAATTTAACCAAGAACTTGATACTAATTTCTTAACCAAAAACGCGGAATCAAAATTTCCTGAAAAATCATTTTTTGAACTCGTATATCTCTGTAATGCATCGTCCGATTTTAAAACGGCTTTCAGTGTTAGATTCAGCTAAATAAGCTCTATAAAACACATATTCATTTTTGATTCGATCAGAAAATTCATTTTTTCGAAAAATTTGATTCCCTTCCGGTTTCGACCGGAAGTGACAGATTTTCATTTTCAGCCTTATTACAGAGGTAAAACGATTAAATCATAACCATTGAAAATTTCAAGCCTCTATCTTAAAGCGTTTTTGAGAAACGCCGCGGACAAAATGACTTTTTGAAATTTTTTAAAATGACGTAACGTAAAAACGGAAGTGACGTTTTCAAAGATACTTCACAAACTTTGAGGTATTATAGTTGCACACAACCTCTGAAAATTTCATCAAAATCGGTTGTAAACTTTTTGAGTTATAAAGCCGAAAAGGAGTCAGAAAAAAAAATAAAAAGAATAATAATAACTAGACACGATCTCGTTGCGAGCAACGAGGAGGTCTTCCGTCCAATTTTTAGAAGGTGATATGACGTTATCGACTTTAATTTTCGACAACAAAACGTTATCTGGAAACAGGAGTTGAGCACTAATGTTTTCCTGTAATGCTTTTTATAAGTTCTCTTAAGTTGCTTTTTTAAATACTAGCATTTCTTCCAATTGTGATAGAAAAGATTAAACTTTTTTACCTCTGGCCCCTAAAATCCGTCGCTAGGTAGCGCAAGAGAAAATAATTATAGTGTTAGGATATTTAGACGTATACCTAATTTTGCTTTAATGACCTATTACAAAACATGACTCAGTAAATGACTATTTAGATGAGAGACTTTAGGTCCATCTTGATCCCAAATTTAGGGAGACAGTCCCTTTTTCTTAATACAAAATGAAAGATCGTCTAATTTTAAACACATTTTGTTCAACAAGTGTTAAGAAATTCATTACCGTTCCTGAGATATATGTGAAAGAAAGTTTTTGGGACCGATCCCTTATCTCCTTATAAGGGCCGTTTAACAACATTTTTTAAGGTTGAATATTGTTTTGTGCATCATTTTGAGCATCTTTGCTTCTGTGCTGCATTTCCGAAGATTTTTCCTTTCTGATATATGGGTAATTAATTTTTTCGGACATTTGACCTCTAAAAACCTCTAATTATGTATTGCATGGTAAAACCATTAAATTGCTTGGATACATAACTATAAGATAACATATCTGCTTTTATGGTCTTTCACAAAATATCTCTCAGTAGAGACTTTTAAAGAGCCCTCTGGTCCCCTACTGTGAGAGGCAAGCCCTCTTTTTTTATATCGAATGAAAGATCAAATATCAAATGATATATGGGTGATCAAATTTTGGACGTTCGACCCCTAGAAACCTAATTACGTAACACATGATAAAATCAATAGATTCCTTGGATATATAGCAGTTGAGATCGACTCAAAATTCTAAATTTTGTTTAAAGTGATTTTGAATGGAATTGGAGATCATTTTGGAGAGTAAAGGGTATTGGAAATAATTCATGCACAGGATCATGCATATGACTAATAAAGTGTCTTACACATGTACATCTAAATGTTAAAGCTGCTTGGTCCGCTTTTCATTAAAACAATTGTACGCTTTTAAACGATGGTTATGCTAAGTATGTGTGCAATTTAATATACGTTGCAGTAGTTTTCCCGGTCAATTAAGTCATATTTCAATAAAAAATAATGTACATGTTGAAACTCGTTGAATCCGAATATTGTGTATTCCGGCATGCTGTCCAATCCGGCGACATTATTCAGTCCTTGACAATTTCCTAACATTTTTGTTTAAAAAGTGTTGTGAAATCCGGATCCTGTTTATTCTGTACACCGCCGCGATGAAAAAAACCCGACTGCTTATTATAAGTAAGAGTTATCTCCCGTAGTCCGGCCACTTATCGATCGATTGGCCTTCTGCGAGATACTTAATTCTCAATTATCGACCAATTTTTCTGTCGTTGCTATTGATTTAAACAACTGTGAATATAGATGCAAAGTGGCAACTTATTTCAGTTTATACGGTTAAATCTTGTTATAAATAGATACGCATTTTTCCCCATAATTAGATTATAAGTTCACCACATTTTTTTCAGGCCGTGATTCAGAAAACTGCGGGAGTAAGACTGCCGATATCGTTTGTCATCCCCTCATTATACCTCGAAACGTTATAATTTCAAATCGGGCTCCAAACAATGAGGAAAAATGGAAATATTCAGCGGATCTAAATGTTAAATTATTCTCATGATAAAATTTTGTATTTATGGCAAACGCAGATTTATTATTTTTTTCTCCTACAAGATATAATCGCACTTGTATTTTGTATCTATAACTTTCAAACTTCTTTTAGCCAAATCTGTCATATATCATGGTCGTTTCACCCTCTTGTTGCAAACCAAGCTGAAATGTTCAATCGATGCGCTGTTGAACGAAAGACTCGGCTAGAGAAACTTACTGCATGGGTCGTCTAAAAATATTAATTTCAATGATAAATTTAGAAACTTTTAGATTTTTAGATTTTTGTTACGTTACAGGAAAATTGTCATTTCATGCATATATAATTTGCACAAAATAACTTAAATGTTATTCATGCAACCAGTGTTTGAAATTTTAGACCGCTCTTGATTGATATATTTGAGAAAGAAATTTTAGGGGTCTTCTTATCGGGGCCGTGTAACAAAATTTGAGCCATTTCCGAGAAAATGCGTGCACAAAAATCGTTAATAAAAGAAAAGAATGTCAGAAACGGAAGCTCCTAACAAGGGGACGGGTAGTGCTTTAAAATTCCTATTTACATGTATTTATATTACCTTATTAAAATTATCAATCATAGGCATTGGATAACTGCTATTGCTTAATTGGCAAATTTGATTTGCCTATTGACTCCATAACTTCTACAATTTCGCTTTTATAAAATACATATAATCACATACTCCAATCAGGTGTTGTACTTTACAGAACGTTCTTTACGCGATCGCCGAGCGCTTCTTTTAGGAAAGAACAGTCCTAATCAGACAGCAAATACATAACAAATCATACAAACGTTTTTTTAAAGTCTAATAATTTATGTATTAAATATTAGAGTGTGCCTGAATATGCAAAGCCCATTTGATTTGAAAATTTCCCTTATCTGCTAAGAAGTATTTTTAATCATGTGATTGTCCTCTACTCGATCTTAAACTGTCCGAATCCAATCAATACTTTTACTCATCGAATGTACATAAACTTTTTTAAAACTCGCATATTCTTTCAGTATAAAATTTCATACCATTAATAAAAAGGTTAAACAAATAGTGTGACCCTTAGTCTTTTACGGCCTGAATATAAAAAAAAACTTGTTTAAAAATGGTTTGTTTTATCGTGCCCGCACCTACTGCAAGCATGTAACATTGTACCACTCAAGCTGCCTTATCTCGAACGCTTTTTAAATAATTTCAACTTTTGCTTTCTCTCTCTCTCTTTCTATCTCTCTCTCTCTCTCTTAGCTCATAAAAAGATTCTTATATTTTGTTCGCCAAATGAATTATCACAGATTACAGATACTTACGATGTGTGTGTTGGAATAATCATGTTGTGAATATCGCCTATATTTTGCTGAAGTAGGTAATGTAATGCATTAAATTCTCAGCAGCAAAATGTCAGAAATAGACATAGGTGAATGTATTTACATTTCAACTAGTACGACTGTAAAACATTGTATTATATTCATGCGCGGATCCAGAAAATTTTACCAGGGGGGGGGTCCAAAGGATAATTGTGTTTGCCAGGGGGGGTCCGAGGCATATTTTCGCGATAATTTTACTATGTAAATTTAATAAATTTTCATTTTCCAGGGGGGGTCGGGACCCCCCCCCCCCGCCCCCCCCCCCTCTAGATCCGCGCATGATATTCATTGATCGCATTTTTTTTTACTTAACGCACTTTGATTTAAATGAAAGGTTTGATGCATCGTTAACCAATATTATTGAAAATAAAGATAATTTAACAAAGAATGAATGAACATTCAATTGTATGATAACGTATATACACGAGAAGCATGTGTCCTAGACTACAGCAAATCGGTTGTCCACTAGCGGCATTTCCTCGGCCTGTGCTATGTAAATGTACACCCAACGTGGTGGGTTTGACATGTTTGCAGTCTGATAACTGAATTTCATTTCGCCTTATTTCAATGACAGTCGCATACTATTTATTTTTTTTTTCAATAACGATACCAAAAACAGCATTACTTCGTAGATAATGGTATAATCGTTTTTCTTGTACTCTTTAATATCGTTGAAATCGGAATTCTTTGTGTTTTTGCATCTACATGAATAAAGCCATGTGTGCATTACAACAAGGCGCAAATCTTGTGTATTGGATAACGGTAGACCGCTCGTTTATAAGACTAGCCGCAACCTATTTCCTCGGCCGCGAGTAAGGGAGCGGATACGTATAATTGTTTACATACATGCAGCTCGAAATCCAGCTAGATTTTAAATGCGACTCAAATGGATTGCATAGAAACACTTCTTTTATCCATAATAAGAATAGAATTAAACTGTTTAAACACTTTCCGCATGTAACCTGGTACACGTTATATGGTAGTAGGTAAAAGTGTAATCGTCTTTATTTACTATTAGAATCAGAGTTTTTGTGTTTGAAGCTACATAAATAAACACGTGTGTGCATTACAGCAAGACGCAAATCTTGTGTATTAGATAACGGCAGACCGCTCGCTAGTTCAGCCGCGACCTATTTCCTCGGCCGCGGGCAAGGGTGTCCACATACGCAGCTCCGAATCCAGCTAGATTTTAAAAGCGACTCAAGGGCATTGCAAAGAATGAGTTCTTTTATCAATAATATGTTTTACTAGAAAATAATTTAAATGTTTAAACACTTTCCGTATGTAAACTGGTGCCTTTTATGTCAGTTATACGCACAAACACCCCGTTTATTTGCCAAATAAAACACTAATACATGGTAACAAGTCTAGCTTTTTACACTCATATTACGCAATAGCCGAACAAAATATTATTGTCACAACATTAATAAGATCATAATGAACAACTTTTGCAGCGACAGCCATATCGAAATCTTAACCGCGTTTGAGTTATAAAGTGATAACTTTCAAGAACTCTAGGTCCCTAACTTGAGTGACCAGCTCCTTTTTCTTGATGTCATATGAAAGCTCTTTTAAACATAAATCTTTTCTGTTCTATATGTCTTAACAAAATATTTCCGGGAAAAAAGATAAACTAGGAAAACCATGCAAAATCACAACGCTTTTTTATTTCATTTTTTGAGCCCTACCGAACTTTGGCGCTTTTTCCGCTAAAAAATTAAAAATGCCCTATTACATATCGTCAATCTTTCATCTATCATTCCTGAAATTTTGAACTCAATATCTTATTTAGTTTATGAGATCCTTCGTGGACAAGCCGACCCTCCAAAAATCGTTAAATCGTTAATATCTCAAAACCGGAAATGACGTCAACATTAAAAAAAATTTGCAATAAGGTTCAGAGCAATATCTAGCAGATCTGAAAGTTTCATTTAAATCGGCCGAGTAGTTTTTGAGAAATCGCGTACACAAAATACGTAAGAAAAAAAATAATAGGGAAAAAGAAACCGAACGAAAACAATAAGGTCTTCCGTTGGAAAACGGAAGACCTTAATAATAGAAAGAAACCGAAGAATAACAAGAGGATCTTCCGTTGGAAACGGAAGACCCTAAAAAGAAACCGAACGAAAACAATAAGGTCTTCCGTTGGAAAACGGAAGACCTTAATTATTCATTGCAATAGATGCATTTGCCCTTTCCTTATAGATGTAGTTTAATTTCAACCAAACTCTGCGAGTAGATGGAAATGAATCTGTAAGTCACAACATACTAGTAATATAAAACTAGCATGTTTATTTTGACCTCTGTAATCATTTTCAATGCATTTTAATTAATTTTAAATTTGAATATATTTAGGAATCGTTTAATAAACAAAATCTTGAGGCGTATACAGTTTAAGTACAATCATGAAGCACATAGTATTTCACAAAGTTTTTTTTATTCTGTAGATGAGGATTTACTGCGTCATAAAACAGAAACATTTAACCTTTTCATTTATCTTATTTTTATATCATAATATATATATATATATATATATATATATATATATATATATATATATATATATATATATATATATATATATATATAGTTATTGCAGTTTTATACATTAAAAATTACAATTGACGTCGTATTCGTGCTTTTACATTGTATCATTGGATAATCGTACCATGTGTTCGAGTTAGTAAAGTTCAGATCAGCATTAGATGACTAAGTAATAGGATTGACTTATTCGTCAAAATGTCAACTGCAATCATATATACATATACATCTGATGATAAAATGCTTTTATGAGGAACAAGTAGTATAAAGTACTCAGCTTTTATACACGTCCATACAATTTCTACCACTATGGACAGAAGACTAGCCTTTTTCCTCCTTGTGTCGACGATTCTAATCTTGTCAGGTAAGCCAAGTTGTACAGAATGGAATTTTGTAGAAAAATTGCTCTAAAGTTGAAAACGTCCGTTCATCAAGTTTTGAGCGCTCATTCACATCAACATTCTGTAACATCGGGGTATTGTTTTAGTGTTATTATTCTTTGTCAAATAAAAGTAAGTCTTAATGAATATTTGAATGAATTTTCACCTCTCCTTTTATTTACTGACGGGTGCAATGTGCTCTGGGACCAAATGGAATAATATTGAATTATCAATATTCCGTATCAAATTCATTGTTTATAGATAGTTAAGCTTGTGTTTTTAATCTAAAGGAATACACTGATTTGTCAAAATCACATAAGCGTAAAGTAAAAAAAGTTGGGGTTTTTTCTTAAATTAAAATTGATCACAAAATTAGAAAAAAAATTCACAAATGTTCGATAATACATTGAAAGTAAAAATAATAAATGATAACTTTCTGTGTCTTTCAAATGCATTGTTCCTATAGTTGCTGAATTTAAAATTAAATAGAGAAAAATTGAAAATGTAAATTTAATACGTTGGTCGAACATTGATCGGATTTAACCAAATAACTTAGTCTACGAATAATTTGCTTAAAGTAGACAAACTTTTTTATCTTAAATCAAAGGGCCACAACAGGTTGATTCCACGTGTGAAGCTGGCAATGCGCGTGGGGGCCTGTACTGCCAAGAGATTTACTACCGGGACTATGGAGGAGACATCTACTCCATGTGCAAGGACTCTCAGAACCGACTGCAGGATTGCTGTCTTTTCTGCCAACAAGTATAACAGACAACGTACGGTTCCTAATTCTCTTTAAAAGGGCGTGGTCACGATCTCTGTCATATTTAATTTTTTCTATTTTTAATGTTTTACAATGTTTAAGCAATACATTTGTTTATTGCAACCAAAATTTGAGTGGCAGTCTAAAGAGATACATCGCTCACCATTTTTTTTTTGTTATGTAAACAAATTTCTTGCTATGCTTTTGTTTGCATTAGTTTAATATACCAGTGAAATATTTTTTCAAGCTGATAGTTAATTTTAAACATAAATAAACAGTTCTCAGTGTTTGCCACCTTATTTTAGGTATTATCCTGGATTTTCCCTAATAACATTCAAATTGTAAACATGACCTGTTTTGTTCACAAAACAAAAACTGTGAGCTCTGAACTCTACGATTTACCCTCAAATTTTGGTTGACGATTAGATATGCCTTACTGAAGCATTGTATAAATTTTGACAAAAATCGCGACCCTTTAAACTACTCAAATACATTTCAATCTAAAAGTAAAGACAAGATATTATGCTCAATAAAATTCATTCGCAGTCTGATATACATGTACATTTAGTCATGCTTTGGTATTTAAAATACATAAATTACTTTCTTATTGTCTTTAATGATTATCATTATAAAACTAAAAAGTATTTTATATCGTTAAATACCATAAGTGTTTCATCAATTTTCTACAAGTCTTTCCTCCTTTTAAAGAACAATTACTATACTATATGAAAATCTCAAAAACACGATCAATGGCTTACACTGAAAATAATATCGCATTAACTATTTCTTTTCCAGATGAGATCAACCAAACATGATAAAAAGAGAATTCACCAAAATTGACTATGCTTTAGCTGTCATCTAATTTCCATAAATATTGAAGCAGCCTTTGTCTTCCTTTTTTATATTTATGACGCATGTGTTTGTCCATTTGGTTGTAAATTTGCAGATATTTTCCCTTTTTTCAATCTCATAGTAATTAATCAAAAACAAATGTGACAAAAATGTTATAAACATTTCGATATCATGCGGAAAGAATTAGTCAAAGCACTTTAAACTATGAGCGCAGCATCACGGAAACGATTATGATTACTCGATCTTCCTTATCGTTTCGTATTTCCATACATTCAATAGATTAATTTGAAATCAGTTCATGATGAATCTACATACTGTGGTTATGTTTCTCTATCTGGTTTTATTAACGGTTGGAGTAAGCGGGTTAAAAAACAAAACGTGGCTGAAATGTGTGGACCACTGGCCTGAAACATTTAACGATACGGCCGGTGGTTGTAGCTTTTCCGTATCGCCAGAGTCCGCTAGTTATTTCTCCAGTCAAGTTCGGCACAATAGCTACAATTTTGTACATTTGAATCTACATTTTCGGAACACCTCTCTTTATTGGACTCGGTGCGTTGTTGAGGCAGATAAGTGGGTGTGGACATTCGATGGAGTAGATGGTGCCATGGTCTACTTGACTTGGCCGGTGGAATATAACCTGCTATCGCTGGGGTTGCTGGATTCTCACACATTGCGAGACCAAAGGATACTAATCGACTCTCATGGTGAATGTGACATTATTATTGGAACACCATTGATGACATTTCAAGTAATGAAAGCGCTTGCTAATATGACTGAAAAACTAATACGAGATTCAAATGACAACGTTAAGTATGACAGCAGTGTGTGGTGTTACAAGGAAAGAATCATTGTTGCACAGGAGAAATGGTTTATGTGTCGGTATATCCTTTGTCCTTTTGAAGCTTTAGCCTACAGATGCTGTGGATGGGATAAAAATAAACCTGGAAATGAGCATAAAATTAAGTGCAAAACAACCAAACAACAGCTAAAATGGTTTTTCCCATTTATTCTTGGATCTCTCGCCTTCGTTTATTCTCCAATTTTTGTGTTTGGAATTGTAGGGTTTTTGCATAGAAAGTGTTCATCAAACAAGAGAAAGCTTCTGAAAGTGGGTCGAGGTGTTTCTGTGGAGTATGGAACTTTTCCAAATCTGGCATATCCTTGTATAAATGAGGAAGAGACTCTTACAGGAGACTTTCATACAGAGGAAGACGTAATCTTTTACAATCCAATGAAATTAGGGTCTATCTTTGAATGCTTTAAACGTAATACCTGCAGGGTGCCCAAAACGTTTTTCAGATGTCTGTTCCTACTTGCTTGTTTATCAGTCCTCGTAATAAAACTGCTTATTTATAATTACATGGTTAAGGAGTTTGTGGTTGAGAGCGTAAGACAAACGGTGCCAATGGGATTTCTGTCGATTCTAGCAAAAACCAAGCTACAAAGACATAATTATCTGCCATGGTTTTACGGTCCAATACCTGCACTGGTTCTATTTGTTCTATCTTCTCTTCTGTTTATCTGTCTTCCGCATGATTTAGCTGCATTTCTGTCCAACGGATTGCTTGAAGAGAACAAAGGAATATCCATCTCTCCACTCACAAGTGACATTAACATTAAAACTAAGTACGGATCGTTGCCCTCTGTGTATCATGTAAATGGTTACAAGAAAATGAAATTGATAATGACGTCACAAATATTGATGCTCTTGAACATGAAATTTTGGAAATACTGCTTGCTTATTTATAGAGCCAGGTGGAATTCTTTTCTCAATAGAAAATACGGAATATCTTATGCATTGTGTTATCTGATTTTCCCTATCTATTTTATAGTATGTTTAGTTGAAATGCTGCTTTGTTTACTCTATTTTGGATGTCCAGTCCTTTTTTTCTTTTTCACTGGTATTAGGACTTACTGTGGATCTGTTTTAGCAATCTGTTCTCAACGATTTCCAGTGTTCAACATCTTTAAACTTGTTCTTACCGTCATTGTGTTCGTATTCTTACTGGTTCTCCTTTACTTGTTCAGTATCATTTTCATTGATAGTTTCATTTTTATCTCTCAGGTTCTAACATACACTTACACAGGACTTTTCGCGAATCCGGATTTTTCGTACGGATACATCATCTTAGCCATTACTGTAGCCATGTACATTTTTGAGAGCATCAACTCAATACATTCAACATATGATGACCTTTTTATCGATGTTAAAAATGTCTGTGTAAAACTTGAAGAGGAAAAGAAATACCCGGAAATGCAGTTAACTTACTCACTTGATGAGTTCATTGGCATTTCCAGAAAGCTGTTTTACTACGTCATTCAAACTACAAGACCATTCAGAAAAGAAATCTTTGTTTCCCTTTTGAAGATAGGTCTGATCGCTTCGGTCCTGTATGTCTCCGTGGTTCTGTTGTCAGATTTCCAAGATTTCAGACGTATGTCGGACCTCATGCAAACCGCTGTGACTATATTCCTGTGCCTACTTCCTAAGATCATCAAGAGCGTGTGTCAAGTCAATGAAACTAAATGGATGATGCACAGGTCTTTGGAACTGAAGAATGCCGTGCACTATTACTGCAGAAGAGAAATGAAAAAGAAACGAGAGAGCAAACTGTAAAATTTGAAATTGGTGATAACAGAATATACTAGTATACTTGCAGTTTTGAAAATAAAATGTTCAAAGCTATATCTAAGTATATTATTTGAAGAAAAAACTGCAAATTATCTTACTAGTTTCCTATTTCCTGTGTATGACATGTGTTTTCTGATAGGGCTTTCCTTTTACACATCTGTCAATACATTATTGACATAATATGGACTACATTGTACATAGGCACTTTATATTTAATTGTTTAAACTATTTATCGATGTATAAAGAAAAATTAATAAATTAATATTAACAACTTTTCATGTTCTTTTCTTATGTATTTCCTCAATTAATGATCGGTGTTTCAGTACTATAGTACTATATTATTTTGATAAATCTTTTTATCGTGATTAAGTCATCGAATATTCCTTTGAGAAGCTGATATATAAGCCTTTCTCGAGACACTTGATGAAAATATGACTGGTAAGTCACCATCCAATAAGGCTTAAACTAGAGGCTAAAAGTATGTGTCAGACTAGGTACTTGGTCAAGACTCGAAAGAAATTTCCAAAGAAAGGTATGGTGTGTAGTGAAACAAATGTATGTCATTGAGACAAGTTTACAGGTGGATCAGCAAATTAAGAAATGGCCAAACAGACCTTAAGAATAAGCAACCTCCTGGAGACCTCTTACGGCCTCAACGGATGCAATACTTGAAACATAACCCACATAATTACCAATGATGTTCGATTAACAATTCAACAAAAAGCAAATTAAGTAGGCATTTCATCGGAGACAGTATTAACAATCTTAAAGAAACACCTTGGTCTTCGAAAGATTAGTGCAAATGGATACCTCATCTCTTAAAAGTAAAATAAAAACCATTACGGGTTGAAATGTGTAGAAAACTATACTTAAAATCTTTAACAAAAATTGCAATATACGATGTTTATCGGATTATGTTACACGTGATGTAACATGGATATATAATTTTTAACCTCAGAGGAAAATATAATAGAAAAATTTGTTAAAATTATGTCCGTCTCTTAAAGGATAGTACTTTGAAGGTAACCATAAAAAAATATAACAACATATCTTACGTTGTTATGTTATTTTAAACGTAACCATAACATCATTTGTTGTTATGTTATTTTAAACGTAACCATGACATCATTTATTGAACGCTCCTCGTATTCATTCTTCCTCTTTTAAAGAAGATATGATTTGATATTTAAAAATCTGTTTGCATAACTGACAGTCATTAAGATTCTAAAAAGAATGATTTCTAAAACCACTTTTGCTGTTTTCTGTTTACAGAGTATCTAAAATACATTTTTCTTTAGAGTTTGAGAGTTGTCTTTCTTCATATGATATAATATCATATATTACTTTATTTCGGACAAATATATATTTAAAGTGATGAAAGGGATTAGCATAATTTTTTATATGTTTTTTATTTTTAAATAAGCCATGTGTTTATTCGAAAAGTTGATTTTGATCGATTTTTAAAGGCTTTTTTTAATTTATTTAAAGACAAGACCAAAACAAAACAAATAACTAAAGGAAATGTGAAAGTTGCGTTTATAATTGTAGATTTTTTTGGCATATGCATATTTGATATAATTTAAAGAAATTAAATGCTTGTTCTTGACAAAATGTACTCTATATTTTTTGTCCTGTAAATACAATTGATTTTTCAAAATGACAAAATATTAACTTTCTGTTCAATAAAATCCACTTCCACATACACAACATATGAATTATTTTTCATAAATAATCTAATGTAAATATAAAAAAATTAATAATTAACTTTTTACTTTTGAATCTATCTTATGACAATTGTATTTATATACATGAATGTTTACTCTTAGACTGCTTGGTTCGCTGAAAATAGAGAGAGAGAGAGAGAGAGAGAGAGAGAATAATTTTTTTTATATATAAATACATGTCCTTTAAGATATATTTTTTCATCTTTATCTTAAACTCATGTCAAAAGCTGATATACAACTATATTTTATACACAACTATATAGATACATGTATATGACTATTTCTAATAATTAAATTAATAAAACACTTAACTTTATTGATTTAAAGCAAGTTATTTGTGGTATTTAAAGTATTCAAACTAATTTGTAAATAAATAGCTAATATGTACCATATATTTTAAGGGACTACACATGAAATGTATGGTATGCAATACAATTCAACTTATAACACATTTTTAAAAAATGCAACTTACATTTTCAAATAACCACGCGGCCATTTTATTCCTTTCTACATGAGATACTCAAATGTTGCACGTGTAGACCACTGATGAATTCATTTCAATAAGAATCTTGTATGCAAAAAATTTTGTAAACCAGTTTATCAAACTGTTTCAATAAATGAATGTATTGTACATTTACATATATGTCTAATAACATATCTTGCGGAACTTAAATATAAGCTTTTGTGCAATATTCTTTGTAATAATGTTTATTTGATTAATTGAAAAAAAAGTACATAGGTGCCTTTGCAAGATATGTTATGTTAATGCAACAACAATTACTTAATTGTAAATATGAAATATGGAATGCATTTAGTCTTTCTCTTAAAACATGTAATTATTGGAATTTTATGAAAATGTCACAAAAATTTTATCAATAAATACTTATTTTATATGTAACATACAAAATTTATAATTTCAAGATGTACTGTGTCGAAGGTTTTTTTTTAGATGAAACAAAATGATCTTAATCGTGTCAAGTTCTTTACTGTATGTCATTTATTACTTTGTAAAAAAAAAACTCAATTCCGATACAGATTACATGCTTTTTCAAAATTTCGTAAACTTAATTTAGTTGTATTTATGTACATTTTGATTTTGATTGTGTTGATGCTATACCTGGTTGTTGACTAGATTTGTGATGTATAGAGATGTAAGTAAATAAATTAAAGCTAAAGAAACAAACAAATACAAAAAACTTACCCACAAGATAACTACTAGAACATATAAGAAATGCTGAGCCTTTTTTATCTTCCTTGTCTCTAACCACACAACAAAATATGGCGCCATTAACAACACAAGTTGCTTCTAAATTTTTAACACTAATACTTATGTACACAAATAAATATTGTTTGATCTCTATTAAAATTGATTCAAACGACTACTGGGTATTTCATAGGTACAAATAAAGACATTCTTCTCACGATTAAAATAAGACTTTTTTGAGTCCAAAATTTCTTGTTTCTATAAGAAAAAACAAACTTTTCTGTGTTAACAAAGGACATAAATACTGTTGGTCGAGCACTTGAAAGAAACAATAATATTTGAACAATTAAGCCAGAGTAGTCAATTATAAGTTTATTAACCATTCTTGAGTTGGACTCAATACATACCCAGATCTTCAAACTGCACTATTAATAACTTCTAATTTTACAAATGAAAACCTATACTTTCGTAATGATCAATGTTTCTATAAGAAAAAACAAACTTTTCTGTGTTAACAAAGGACATAAATACTGTTGGTCGAGCACTTGAAAGAAACAATAATATTTGAACAATTAAGCCAGAGTAGTCAATTATAAGTTTATTAACCATTCTTGAGTTGGACTCAATACATACCCAGATCTTCAAACTGCACTATTAATAACTTCTAATTTTACAAATGAAAACCTATACTTTCGTAATGATCAACATCCGTGCACTTAATTCCCCTCAAAGAGAACATAAAATTAAGATAAAATGGAAACTGATTAAGTTAATTTAACGGTACTGAACATAAATTCATAAACATCAGTAGCGTTGATCTAATGTTAGAAGCGTTGCTTTGCCCACACGCCCATCTAGTTGGAAAATATCTTTGATCAAGTTTATAACACAAATGCGTTCCATTACGAAATGATTGAAAATTCTTACCACACAGAAGGAGGGTAGTGCCTTCCTAAGTGAGGTAATTTTCTTGCCTTATAAACGATACATTGTAAAGTTATAAAAGTCTGATGTTATCCAGAGAAATAAAATAAAATATCAGAGGGGCTAAAGTGAACATAATAAACTTTACAGCTAAGATAAAAACTGAGATTGTAATCAGTCATATTTTAACAATTTTTCGCAAAAACACCTCCGATTCTCGACTCTCAGTGCTTTTAAACCCCGCTCTGAGGGGAATATTTAATTTAGGACAGCTCGCTACAACGCCAAAATTTCCATACAAAGCATAAAAAGTGGTTTGATAGCTTCTATTTCGCTCGTAAATTTTTACCTGATTATGAAAGCAAATTGTGTGTTTAATGTAAGATATTGGCATAAAAAGTTTCCATATAGGATTTTTATTTCATATCATAGGATACAAATTGTTGGATTCACAGAGGGTTTTAAATGAATCAGTGCTTAAAAGATGTTATCAAATAATTTGAAAGGCGCCAAAATGGTGGAAGAAGACATTAGGACCGATAACGCAGTAGAAGAGCGATTTCTACCACCCCCTTTACATACAAAAACCCTTCTTCAAATTATATTAACCTCCAGAGGTCAGCTTCTGTACAAAGATATGAATTTCATCGAGTTGTTCATTTTCCTTTGAGCTTGATTCTTCTGTAATTGGACACTATTTATGGGGTTAATGTTGATCTTTATGACTTCCAAATTTGAGCAGTACTTCGTCTGTTGGTGGCTTTCTTTGTTAATGCCGTTCTTCTTTTTTGGTGATGGGATTCATAAAAGAGCCAAACATTTCGTCCTTAATTGTATCCATAATTTTCTGCGATAATATTTATAACCAATTATTATTTTCAATTTATTGCAATTATGCAAATTAAGAAAGATAGATATTAATTAGTATATCATAGCAAAATATGTGTTAATTATTTCAATGATAAGCAGTCAGCTATATATCTTATCCTTAACTTTAGATTTACAGTATACATGTACATGGTTTATTATTATAATTAATGGCAGTTGGTAAAAAAATAATTATGTACTTTTTGTTTTATGCAAAGAGCCAAATATGGGGATGTGTGTGTGTTTAAAAGAAATTACTCTGTATATTTAAACTTGAATTCAATAAATCAAACTCTTTGAATAATATAGCTATTTCTAGTTTTCTTTGTTATTTCTTTTGACGAAAATAAGTTTGTTCTGTTTTGGGACTTCATTTCATGTCTCTGAAAGTTGGGATATTTTCTTTAAGTTATATAAAATCTTCGTCAAACGTAACTTTCTGCATATATATATATATATATATATATATATATATATATATATATATATATATATATATATATATATATATATATATATATAAATATATATATATATATATATATATATATATATATATATATATATATATATATATATATATAATTCAACTTTTAAAAATTAATAACTTAATTTTAACTTTTTAAAATCGATCAAGAAAAGCAATGATTGCATGCCATTTTGCAGTTTATACTTGCTGTCATTGTACCAGAGGTGATCTGACAAAAAGGATCAATACGAGTACCAAAAGCCTGATGTCAAACAGCAACACTCCAACATGGTGGGTTTTTGTTTTATTTTATTTTTATTTTTTTTTGGCTTGCCGATATGACAAATGTTCTTGTACTATATTTTTTATTAAGTCAGAACGCATTTTGATTGCAAATATTTTAAAGTCAATGCATCTATCTCCGTTATAAACATCTTCCTACTCACTCAATGCTATCACAGTTTTACCTTTATCAAAATTCTAAATTGAAACAGAATTATTCCGACTATCTGAAATACATACGTTATTTATATAATCATGATACAAAAAGAAACCCCTCCTCAGACACTGAGCGCGGGTTTCATCACTGTTTAATGTTCAATTTTACATTGTTTCTCTCCTATGATGGCCATGTTTTGTTAAACGTGAATCGTTCAAGGTTAACTTAAATGTCACAGGTAAAAACTAAGATGGACAGGCAGACATTTCTCTATATGCAAATGTTGATTTCCTATAGGTATGCTCTATATTTCATACAAGACACTGATTTCTATCGTGAAGTGCTTCCGCTGTTTAAACATAATTTAATAGAGAATTATCTCCGTTTAAAACATTTAAAAATTGAAAATTGCACATTAAGTTTAGAAACACGATCCAGCTGCTTCGGTTCGACTCTGTGAAGAGTAAAATGTACGTCAATAAAAGAGATGTTATTTCATTAAACTGATAACAGCGGAGATAAGAGTGCTTGTCATTTTTTGTGATATGTTTTTTATAATTGATGCACTTACATAACAGAGTAATGTAGCTGTCTTTGCCATCCACTCCTACGAGGGTTCCAGATAAGTTTCAAGAAGTATTGGAACTTCATGGAATTACATTTTAATTAATGAAGTACACTTCTGCGCATAATCACCAATGCTATCTACCAGTACTTGGAGTCTGTAAAGGATTTCAAGATATTCAGGAACTATCAAGAGACTATGACTCTACTAATTTAAGCCATTTAAAATTTTGGATTGATTTGGCCACGAGATAATGACATTGTGTGAACGTAAGTTTATTCGATTTGAATTATCTTCACAATTGCGTCTGAGAAGCAGAAGAGAGATTTGAAACCTAATCAAAACATAGTAATAACTCAGCTGTGAGCTCACGATCAAAAAACAAAGCAAATCACACCAACGTTTAACAGATACCTCACATTGTGCATTGTTTTTGAGGACCTTCTTGGATTCCATTTCAGAGAAAATGGAAATAAAATAATACATATTTCTTTACCAATATAGACTCCGTATCAGCTTGAAAAAGTAATTTGGAGATACGTCTTCAGGTACTCGTTAAGTTTTATGAATGAATTAAAGTGATGCTGCAGTTTATCAGTTTTCTTATCAATTTAAAGAGCTTGCAAATCTATTTCCACGTCTTATCTGAACACTGTTATAAATGATACCCTCCAGAGGTGTTGATGGTTTCGATATTGCTGTGAAAAATTACACATCTAATTGTACAAACTATCAAATAAACATCTCTCTCTCTCTCTCTCTCTCTCTCTCTCTCCCTCTCTCTCTCTCTGTATGTATTCTAAATGATTTGGTAAGCGCATTGTGTTTTCTCCTTGTTTTCACCAATTATACATAGCTTTGTAATCGGCAGCACGTATAATTGTGAAATCCAATGAAATTGAAGTACCATTTATTTCGTTAAAATATAAACATTGCACAAGGAAGACATGTATAAAAGTAAGAGTTATTTGCCCTTAGTTATAAGTCAGTGTGTTATTGATTTCAATCAAAGCTATTATTTTGTAACATCATAATGAACATATGTTCTGTACATTACCTTTCTTATTCTATTATCAAGTTTGATCCCTTTCAGTATAAAGATCTCCGAGATATATCAGAAGGTTAAAAATATGCAGTTTTGTATATGATATAACGCCACTATCGTCTCATAACAAAATAATAAATTTTTAATGTAAATTACAAAACAATGTTTTTATTTTAACCAAACGATAAAAATGTATATCAATGGGCTGTTGCATAATTCACTATTTTAAATAACAATGTTAAAAATTGTGTTATTCATTCAGATACTAGACAATCACAATTTTAGGGGGGAAATATGGTCTTCATGGACATTTTTTTAAAATTCTTACTTAAATCATTTCTTTTGATATTTCTCACAAAATCCTGATGAACAAATAGTACAAATACTTACGAAACAAGATACACGAACAATTAAAGAATAAACGTTAATCAGAATCTGAAAATGATGTTTATCAAACTGAAATTGTGAATCAAAGTACCTATGTTAACTGTTTTAGAAAAATTGTCAGTCTAACAAATACTACATTTGTTAGAGGGATATATATTTTTTGAAATACTTCTTTGACGTTAAGGCTGTTCGAAAATATTTTGGACTTTGTTTACGTCATGTTCGTTATTTGTATATGTACAGTTTATGAGTTTGTTATTTGTATATGTACAGTTTATGAGTTTGTTATTTGTATATGTACAGTTTATGAGTTTGCTATTTGTATATGTACAGTTTATTAGTTTGTTATTTGTATATGTACAGTTTATGAGTTTGTTATTTGTATATGTACAGTTTATTAGTTTGTTATTTGTATATGTACAGTTTATTAGTTTGTTATTTGTATACATACAGTTTATTAGTCTGTGCTTAGTTTTATGCTCCTAATATTCATTTTTCAGAAATAATCATTATTGTGTACCAACAAATTAATTGGCAAACGAAAATAAATTAAAATTTCTTTACTCAAAGTAAATTCTTCTTTTTTTATCTGTCCATACCATGCATCCTTCATAATCTGTGTATTATAAAAACCAAAATAAAGGAAGTCACCACATAATAGATCGTACATTCACTGCTATTTTATCGGGAAAAAATGGGCAAAGTTGAAACCAATATGCTCCGATGTTGCATGGAGACTCACTGAAGTATCATAGAAAGTGAATCATTTTCAGTGGAATTTTCTCAACATATAAACACTAACCAAGCAATGCGTTTATAACGTTTAAATACTCCTGCACCAGTTTATATTTTATGTGATATGGAGATAATAAAAATATCGCCCTCGGTTAGAAGTCATGTGTGTAGTCGACACCTAACATACCCATCATTAGATGTGGCTAATATGTCACACAATATCTTAATGATAGTGTATTGTTAAAGGCTGCTTTATATACTATTATTTTTAAATTAAGTGCTAACTGGTTGGATGGAATTTCAATCGTTACGTTGTAACATTTAATTTCCGTAATGATGGGTTAAAAGAACACAGCATACTTTATTTTTCAGCACAAATTGGTCTGAAATTTCACGAAAATAAAAAGGCAAATATTGCAATAAATACGCTTTAATGAAGTTTTTGTTGGTATCATCTCAATTTTTATTTCAATTTTAGAGTGAGCTCCAGAATTTGTGGTCGTCTGCACGAAATGTGATACGATTTATGGGCAGTGGAATGGCGCCAGTGAAAAACTATATAATTATTTGACTTTTTGGATTTTCGGATTTCTCTGTCAATAACTCTTATCGCAGTCATTAAATTCCTATACAGAGCCATCAAAATGCCCTCTTAGTTTACTTACAACTTCTGATTTCTCGGGGCCGATTGCCGAGAGTTGATGAAAGATTAATTGTAAATGTGTATCAAGGCTGAGGCTTAACAAGATCGTTAGATAATGACAGGGGTCTAGCTACTGGCGGGCTACCTCGTGTTAAGAAGCAATTGGAGAAAAGGGCAAAGACTGTGTAGTATATTAAGTCCAGTTGTCTTCGGTTCCGATAAGTTTTTATCGGACATTAATCAATGTTTTATGGTTTTCACACTGATTGGCCTTGAAAGGGATCAAACATGGCAAAAATTCCATTTCTTTCGAGTGCTGATTGTTAACACCTTAAGATTGATATGTAAGTGCTTCGACCCTTTTATCTCTATAATTACTTCTTTCTCCAAACTCGACCATTACTTTTCCAAACATTGGAGTTCTCATCATCGCTCATGAATGTATATATAGTAAATTTTTTAAATTCAGGAAATATTTAATTATTTTTCTTCTTCAGGATTGTAAGCGAATTCGGTTAATTGATTGACAGTAAATATATCCATGAAATTTACGATTCATTAATCGCCCAATTTTCACTATTTGTCATAAATTATGATAATAGGTTCTAAAATAAAATCAAAACTATGAGCTTCTGCCATAATGTTTAGGAATGTAGTGCTTTGACGCCTTAATTTCAGATCAAAGAAAAATAAGGCAGTTCAATTTTCTTCTTTTAGTTATAACTGAAAACAGTTCGAAAATAGTATGAAACCATGAACCCTCTTTTTAAAAAATTGCATCGGGCAGATTTATGGCTCTGTATTTATAACCACTATATATTACGCAAGTCTTTAAAATTGATGACTTAATCTATAAATACCGGTATATTGCTCAGACTCAACAAAATGATTTATATTTTTTTGAAAAATCGAATAAAAAATCAAACCGATGAATCTAGAGTACAAATCCTCTGTATTGAAACCTTCATGTTTAGTACCTCATATGTATATAAAAAACATCTTAAAGTAAAATCAAAATATATTGAACAATTTATATATAGCAGTCAAGAGACATTGGTTGTGATGGTCAAACGCCATCATTGCAAATTAAAGTAACCCAGAATGCAAAACAGAACTGGAACGCAGTGTATAAACATTTTCTGCCTTATCTTTTTCTTATCGCAGAAAATTGATGATGATATTTTTTGGTATATTACCCTTATTTGTTTAATAGTGCTTAAGGTTTTTATACAGATGGAAATAACAGATAGAATCAAACATATATAAGAAAAAAATGATTTAAATTCATTTACAATTGTAAGATTTTGATCTGTGCAATCTGCGCTACAGACCAAGGAACAGAGTACGTTCAACCCTGTTCTTTTCTAAGTTAAGTGTGTTTTCAATTAATCCAAATATTATTTTGAGTGAGATTTAAGTACAATAGAGATTGCGCTAGGAGAGACGTATATTTACACCGCCCCTGCGTTATGTACAGATAATCCCCATTTTACCTGGTGCTCATAAACCAGCGGCAATCTAAATCAGTTAGCACTTCTAGGAGTTCGTCGTTTTTAGCAATTATCTACAGCTTTCGGAATAAGTAAGCGGAATCATCAATCTTCT
The DNA here is from genome assembly GCF_025612915.1 of Magallana angulata. Taxonomy (NCBI): domain Eukaryota; kingdom Metazoa; phylum Mollusca; class Bivalvia; order Ostreida; family Ostreidae; genus Magallana; species Magallana angulata. Next base: position 48,654,230 of record NC_069114.1, read on the forward strand.
TCCAATCTTCCAGCATCGTCTCCTACATATCTATATGTTACCGCAATATTATTATTAGAAGCAATTACAGAAAATACTTGTGATGTTAATAAGTCTACGAGAACCCATTAAGATTGCAGGAAAGCGATAATTTGGAAATTATTTAGTGGCGGGAGACCAGATACGTTAGCAACATGGTGGTATTTCTTCATTTTCCAATTTCCAAAACAACAAACATCTTATTAACTATCAATTAACATCCGCTTAAGTGAATCTTGTGATCAACTATAGGCCAATCCAGACCCCTAATTATCTCCCTTTGGTGATTTACTAGAGCTAGCTCCCGACTTCTTTCTGCATTTACTGGAGATTAGAAACAGACGACCACAGGTAATTGTTCAAAAGCACAACTGTACCCCGCGCGTGAAGAGCACGCGCCAGATTTAGTAAGGCAGACGACTGTTTAATTCAATGAATGTATCCTTGATTACAAAAGTAGCCGGTAAATGGAATGAAGTTGGTAAAACCGGTGCTTTCAATTAAGTCGATTTTTTGCCTTTCACTCCATCCGTTTTACACTTTGTTGATAAGACGTTACATTATAATTGTTCACGCTTTATATCAAAGTTCCACGTGTATTTTGTCTGTTTTGCAGTAACTTCCGTTTATCTTATTTTTTGTGTAGTTTTTAAACAGACGTGTTTGTGAAATATAAAAATTATCCGTTGGTTGCTTTCATTTCATTATCTGATTCATGCTGCATTACATACTTGTTATTGTTTTATTGCATGCTTTATAAATGTGCAAAGCAAGCAGGTTCCATAATACTTTATTGAGCAATACTATCCCATTCAAGGCTAAATGTTAATTTTAGAAAAATATCATTATTCATTCAATGTACCATTTTGACATTTTCAACATGTATTAAGTAAAACCATTTTTATAACCATTCCATAACAAAGTGTTTGCTCCTGAAAATACTGGTAATCCCGAACAAAATTAATGTAATCTCATTGATGCATGCTTTGTCACTACTACAGCCATGCTATACTGTCGTTAAGCAAGTATCCCTGATTAACAAAATCTTTGATCTCTTATTTTTTTATTTTACATTTGTCAAATTTTGAGAAACAGTTTCCTCAAACACCCGACATAATACACGAAACACGGCTACTCAGTGTCTTAAATACTTGTACTCTGAATTTAAAAACGTATAAGAATGCAATCCATCGAATCTTGACGATATTCATTGGTTTATCGTTACATTAAATTTTAAGTAAGTAATTGCAAACATTAAAAAAGATATTTAAGCAAAGCATTGAAAGGAAGGATCTGGACGGGACACTTAACAACTATCTTTATACTCAATTAATCAAATAAACGTGTTTTATGCACTTCTTCATTTGTTTAATTGAATGGTACATTGTATAACAGCATGAAAATCTTATAAGACAAGATTCACAATGTGAACATCAGTTCCAAACTTACGAATATTCCCATGTGGATATTACACATTGAATCATTTCATTGTAAGGTTTCTAACAATGACATGTATTATGAATATGTAGTCATTGTTATTTAGCAATTTATTTTTCGCATTTGTTAAGAATTGTGCATCTGTAGAAGTAAATAAATACTTTTTCATAAATCACGTGAACAAAGACGCGATTAACGATATTTGACACCAATGTAGCTTGAAGCCTTCTATCAAAAATCATTTTAGAAAAAGAATAAACATGCAACTAGTGGTGAAACCTTCAACCTGTGTAGTGTAGTAGTAGACGCTAGCATGGTATACAGGATCCTAAATGCATGGAGATGAAGAAAAAGACCATTTGCTGCATGGTAAAACGGTTTTCAACTCGGAGAAGGAAAATCTTCGTTCTTAAGCAACAACAAACGGATTAGGAGTATCTAACCCAAATAAATGAATTAATTTCTTGTAAATTTAGAAATAATACATTAAACAATACATTTGATTTATACAATATCTAAAGAATACAATATATGTATATAAAAGTTGCATTTATACAAATTATTAATTAAACAATATGCTAAATGCATCCCACACGTTGAAAAAAAAACAGACAATAATCAATCAGATTTGCTAGATAGTTCACCATCTTCATCATGAAAAAAAAATCAAATTTAAAATTAATTTTAAAAAGCAATGAGCGAAGTATAAAAAAAATTGGGTATGGAAAATAAAATAGATTATTTTTCTTTACGCCAATGAGTCAGTTTTTGCCTCACCTCTAGTAATGAAACCAGGTAGAGGCGTCACTATTGCTGCGTATAATTGAGCTGATCCTATCAGGACCTACTATTTACATACCAATAGACACCATTCCAAACACCCAGGCAAACCCTGTGATCCTAAGTGCAGAAAACCAATGCTTTCTTGCATCTTTTCAACAGACTAGGCATCAATGTTGTAATTAAATATTTTAAATGCAAGAACACACATTGGAGGGTAATCTTCACAATCGGTGATGGTTAAAACCTTGAATAGAAAAAATCATATGCATATCCAGAAAGTATATATTTTTATACGGTTTTAATTCATTATCCATATATCATTTGACGTTTATCGCAAAAAATTTGTCATTGCAGTGTTTCGGGTCATTCGACTGTCGCTTTTAAATATTTTTCTTTTCACAAAATTGAAGATTTTTTATTAAAAACAACATACGTTTAAAAGTGTTATCAATTTCGTGTCTCTTTATAAATACATTTATTCCTATTGCATGTCAGGTATTTATTACGTTAAAATCACAGAATTACATATTAAATCTGTGGCCCTGTACCCCCAGATAAATGTTTCATAAAAAAAATCAGAGCAAACATATGTTTCTTTAAAAACCTTTGATTGGATAAATTAAAAAGGCTGAATGGGCATCTACCATTAAATTTTTGATATATTTTTGGCCATATACTAATTTACTAAAGACAAAATTCAAATACTTCATCTATGAAATTTAAATATTGTCATATATCTGTATTTAGAGCTCGTCATCTCTTGGACCATTCAGTTTTCTTTTACTCATTCCATATCAGCAACATTACAATCATCACAGTTTGAAAAGATTCGACCAAAAAATCATATGGAAAGTCTTTTTCAGATTCAAAATGGTTCGTAATAAATAACTCATTAATTTCATTACCTTTTAAAACCTTCCTCCAGTTGTACTTATTGTTCTTCTCTTTATGCGTGACTAGGTCCAAGTAAAGTGTATCACCTGTGCCCGGCCAAGAACAATACGAACGACGAAATGTCGACATATCTATCAATGATTTATCAATGGAAATATTGCTATTAACCAACAATTTGTATTCGACAAAAGAGTTTTTTATTAATTTTTGATAATTATCGAAGTTATACAAAAACATTCCCTTTTGAAGGTGAATTATTGCAATTATATGTAATTTATAATATCTGACTCATCAATCAGATATTTTAATTTCTTCATTTTCCCTGCTAAGATATTTAAGTTTGAAATATGAATTTGTTCAATACATTTACACTCAGTTCAAAACACGTTAAATTTCACATTAACATGGATATGAATTGTTAATATAAAATCGAATGTTAATAAATCAACACACCTGTCCAATGGTTCAGGAGACACTTATCGTGTTAAATTGAAAGTGAAATTAAATATTTGTACACAGCATTATCAATAATGAGTCATGCTTATTTCTTCAGATGGTCCTGTATATGCAGTTTCTTTTGCCTTTTCTTTGCCTGTTATAAATCTCGACATAAGGGGACAATTTCTCAAGTGACTCATACGTTTATCATTTCTAGTATTTTGTAAGATAGATGTTTTTGCTGTTGAGTTGTTTGCTTTTTGTTATTTTTATGGATTTAAATTT